>NW_010519870.1:68741-77443 GCF_000687285.1 Phaethon lepturus
CTCTTTCCCGGATCACTCTTCACTCTGCTGCCCCAAACCTCCACTTCAGTGAGTGATTTAGAAGATGCAAAGTAAAGCAGTGTGGTAACTTGTCCCCACCTCCCCTTGGTTCTGATTGCTGCATGCACTCCTCCTACATAGTGATGGAGTCTTCTGTGTTTAGGTCACATATAATTCAGTAATTTACAATGAACAAGCTAATTCCTCTTTAAGCTCAGTAGACACCATTATAAATAACCCTTCAGTGGAAACTGGTCATTAACTTGAACTCACAAATACTCTTAGTAGCCACAGCATTCAGGTACTGATATTTTGGTACGGAATAGCACTCGAAAGCTGCTTTTCTATCCCCCTAGTTCAATTTCTGTTAGGTAATAAGACTGCTGGTTAAAGGACATATACATTTTGCAACAGGTTGTATTGAATGATCCTAGGGGTTATATATACACCATTGAAATACACCAATAAATTTCAGAATAATAATTTGCATTCTGCTTTTGATTCAAGTGAATCTATAAGGAGTAAAAATCTTTGACTTGTCTTTTCCTTACTGAAATATCCATTACCAGATCCTGATTAAAAAAAAAAAAAAAAATCCATTTGGTTGCAGTTCACTAGTGAAACTGCAAATTACTTCGCAATCTTAGAGTCTGATGAACATAACAGTTACCTTTTTATTATGTAGGAGTCTCTTAACTTTTGCTCAGTCTGCTCTCGAATATATAATGTGTTTACTGTCCGCACACAGTTAAAGGATAAGCTATTTTACTATAAATATTTTTCTAGTTCTTAGTAGGTACAATCCTGAACTGCTTGAAAGTGACGGGGCTAGAGATATGCCTATTGATCTCAGTGGAGCTATGCCATTTACAAAAGCTGAGCACTACATTTACAAAAGCAGTAGCTTGTCTTTGATACCTTGCATGCTCAGCAGAAACTGCTATTGTGACTATCTGAGTCTGCTTAGCGGAGTTTTGGTGTCTTAATAAAAGCACTCTCAAAACTTATTGTTGACTTTTGTACTGTTATATTTTCCTTTTAGGATTTAGTCACAGGTATTAAGATGTGCATTGTGTGGATGTGTCAGCTTTTGAAGAACTGTTCAAGTATCTGTATAATGTTCAAACATTACTCAAAACACAGTACATGACCTTATCCAAACACCAATGGACTGCAATTACCAACAACTACGTATGTACAATTACTAAGGGTCTTTTTCTTCAACATTACAAAGGGCAAGCATATTTCTAGTTTCATGTTTTGCAGCAAAGACAATGAAAAGAGTATTAAATATTCCCAGTTCAATAATAGTATTGCAGCAACATGGTGATCCCATCTGAAACTAGTGTCACACCAGCCTCCCTGGGCATTTGATTTGTACAGTTCTGACTGCTGCTCCAAAAGCAGCATATTCAGAGCTTACCCTCAACGAAGCTGAGGGCATTAACGGACTTGTCTGGACCCAAGTGTGGAAAGTAGGGAAGAGCACCAGCACTTGCTCCAAATGCTTCCTTTCTCATCCTTGTGCAAAAGTGTTACACATCTGCCACACATTTTCTTTATTTGTAATTTTTTTCTGTTCTGTGTTTCAGTGGCTAGCAGTCACTGTTTTCTCAGTGCTGTGTCCCTTTGTGTCTCCTTTTCGTGCTGAGGAACATAACAGATTGTTCAGCTGAGGGATCATAGAATCACAGAATGGTGTGGGTTGGAAGGGTTCTTTAAAAATTGTTTAATCCAACCCCCCTGCCATGGGCAGGGATATCTTTCAGTGGACCAGGTTGCTCAGAGCCCCGTCCAACCTGCCCTTGAATGTTTCCAGGGATGGGGCATCCACAACTTCCCTGGGCAACCTGTGCCAGTGTTTCACTACCCTTGTTGTCAAAAATGTCTCCTTAGATCTAGCCTAAATCTACCCTCTTTTAATTTAAAACCATTACCCCTTGTCCTATCGCTACAGGCCCTGCTAAAAAGTCTGTCCTCATCTTTCTTAGAAGGCCCCTTTACGTACTGGAAGGCTGCAATAAGGTCTTCCCAGAGCCTTCTCTTGTCCAGGCTGAACAACCCCAACTGTCTCAGCCTGTCCTCATAGGAGAGGTGTTCTACCCCTTTGACCATTTTTGTGGCTCTCCTCTGGATCCTCTCCAACAGGTCTGTGTCTTTCCTGTGCTGAGGGCTCCAGAGCTGGTCGCAGGACTCCAGATATAGTCTCACCAGAGCAGAGGGGCAAAGTCACCTCCCTTGACCTGTTGGTCACGGATAGGGTTGGCCTTCTGGGCTGCGAGCACACATTGCCGGCTCATGTCCAGCTTTTCATGCACCAGTACCCTCAAGTCCTTCTCAGCAGGGGCGCTCTCGATCCCTTCATCCCCCAGCCTGTATTGATACCACAGGTTGCCCTGACCGAGGTGCAGGACCCTGCGCTTGGCCTTGTTGAACCTCATGAAGTTCACATGGACCCATTCCTCGAGCTTGTCCAGGTCTCTCTGGATGGCATCCTGTCCCTCTAGTGAATCAACTGTAGCACTTAGCTTGGTGTCATCTGTAAACTTGCTGAGGGTGTCCTCAATCCCACTATCTATGTCAATGATGAAGAAATTAAATCATATTTGTCCCAGTACTAACCCTTGAGAGACACCACTAGTTACTGGTTTCCACTCAGACATTGAGCTATGGACTGTAACTCATTGGGCACAGCCATCCAACCAATTACTTATCCATCTAACAGTCCGTCTGTCAAACCCATATCTCTCCAATTTAGCAGCAAGGATATTGTAGGGGACCGTATCAAAGCCTTACATAAGTCCAGGTAGAAGACATCCATAGCTTTTTCCTTGTCCACTGATGCAGTCACCCCATCATAGAAGGCCACTAGATTAGTCAGGCATGATTTGCCCTCAGTGAAGCCATGCTGGCTGTCTCTAATCACCTCTCTGTCTTCCCTATGTTTCAACATGTCTTCCCAGAGGATCTGTTCCATGATCTTACTGGGCACAGAAATGAGGCTGACTGGTCAGTAGTTCCTAGGGTCCTCTTTTTACCCTTTTTAAAAATGGATGTGATGTTTCTCTTTCGCCAGACACTGGGGACTTCGCCTGACTGCCATGACTTTTCAAATATGATGGAGAGTGGCTTGGCCACTACATCAGCCAATACCCTTAGGGCCCTGGGATGCATCTTGTTGGGTCCAGGCACTTATGTATATACAGGTTCCTCAGGTGGTCTTGAACCTGATCTTCATTTCCGATGGGAGGGACTTCACTTTCCCCAGTCCCTGTCTTAAGGTTCAGGAGCTTGACAGGTGTGGTAAAACAGATTACCATTGAAACTTAAAGCAAAAAAATTGTTTTTGCTTTAATTTTATCATCTCCTCCATAACGACTGTCACCAGTTCTCCTGTCTTATTTATCGGGGGGGTACTTTTTCTTTAATATTCCTTTTCTGTACTACGTACCTATAGAAGCCTTTCTTACTATTCTTTGTATTCCTTGCCAAATTCAGCTTCAGCTGTGCCTTAGCTTCCTGATCCCATCCCTACACATCTGGCCAGCGTCCCTATATTCTTTGCAGGATACATCTCCCTGGTTCCACTGCCTGTGCATTTCCTTCTTACACTTTAGTTTGACCAGCAGGTCTCGACTCATCCATGCCAGCCTCTTGCCTTCCTTTCCTGATTTCTTGCATGTGAAGATGGAAAGCTCTTGTGCTCTAAGAAATACGTCCTTAAAGAGCTGCCAGCTCTGTTCAGCTCCTTTATCACTGAGAGCAGTTTCCCAGGGGGTCCCATCCACTAGTTCCTTAAACAATTGAAAGTTTGCGCTCCTAAAATTCAGTGTCCTGACTCTATTCTTCACGTGGCCCATATCCTTCAAAGATTGTGAATTCCACCAGGGCATGATCATTGCAGCCCAGCCTGCTGCCAATCTTTTCTGTTTAGTTCATCCATGTTGATAAGCAACAGGTCTAGCAATGCTTCTCCTCTGCTTGGGCTGTCCATCACCTCGATTAAGAAATTATCCTCAGTGCACTCCAAGAGTCTCCTGGATTGCTTACAGCTTGCTGTGCTGGTTTTCCAGCTGATGTCAGGGTGATTGAAGTCTCCAGCAGGATCAGAGCTTGCAAGTGTGAAGTAAGAATGCTTTGTCAACAGATTCCCCTTGATCGGGTGGCCTGTAGGGAACACTAACCACAAGGTTTCCTTTGTTGGCTTGGCTCCTAATTTTTGCCCATAAGCTCTCAACCTGTTCATTACTGTTTTTCAAAGGCAACTCTGTGCAGTCAATCAATCTTTTTACACAGAGGGCAACCCTCTCACCCCTCCTTCCTTGCTGGTCCCTTCTTAACATTTTATAGCCATTGATTGCAGTGCTCCAGTCATGTGATTCATTCTACCACGTTTCAGTGACGGCAACTAGATCGTAGCTTTCTGGCTGCACAGTAGCTTCCAACTCCTCCTGTTTGTTACCCATGCTATGTGCATTGATATAGAGGTACATAAGTTGGTCTGTTGATCATGTCACCTTTTTAGAGGAGCATACCCCAATCCCTTTGAGGCGTTTCACAGGTGTTTCCTGTGAATTAGGAAATATATGAGGTGCAGTAGGATCCCTCTATCCCTACCATTTCACCCCATCTGCTGCTCAGACAAGGTTTGATGACTTTGGAGGGCTCATTTTAGACTGCTGTGGTCAGTTTCCCACACCAATGATCAGGTAATTTCACCAAACAAGTAGTTCTGAGACCAAGGAGAAATCTTCCAGAGGAGCAGCACTGACCGTCTCCCCTTTCCAGTCTGGTGTTGTCCACCTTTTGTTCTGTTAATGAAACACTAGTTCTAGATAATTATTGGAGACAATGGCTAAAAAATGTTTAGAAATAAAATCTGAAGGTTCGGTTTTCACCTCCTACATTGTTCCCTAAGAAGCATTTTAGACCAGTGGTATGTGTGCCTAACGTCTCTATTGTTCACTGAGAACACAACACTGCTGACACCTGATGCAAAACACTCATTGTTATTCCTTTCTCTCCTATTATAATGTTGCCAAACTTTGGTCCCAGCAGGGCTGGGAAAAAGCTGAGATAACCAGAAAATTTCCTGTCCATTAAAATATAAAGGAGCTGACTTTTTAAATGCCTGTTTGGAAAGTTTTCTTGTAGGCTGTGGACGGAAACAAGTTAAAGGAACTGAAAATGTTTAACTGCAATTGATCTAAAAACAAGATGTTGGCTACAATCTGGTAGAAAGCCCAGAGCACAGAGCTGCCTAACGGCTTCTTTGATTTGCTCTGTAACATCTTCTCGGCCTGGGGGTCCATCCTGCAGGGCTTGTGGCAAATCTACAACTGAGTAGCATCCTCTCCATAGAGGTATCACCTTTCTTCAAGATCCTTCTTTTTTTTTCAGATTTCTCTTCCTCTTCTTGTTGTGTCCTGATCCTAGCCACCCCACTGCAGACAGTATTTCAGCCTAGAGTTTTCAGGCAATCTCTGCCTGTTTCTTCAACTCCCTTCCCTCTGGCTGTGTGGTCAGCTGCCACCTTGTGCCAAAGACACTCTTGGGTACATAGACTGGATGTGACAGTCTGCCAGGGGGTAACACAGGAGACTTGCCAGTGCAGCACCTTTCCACATGCAGTAATTTCCCCTGAAAGCACTCTCTGCCTCTCCAGCCCTTCTTTCTCAAAGCAGAGATTTTTCCTCTGAAATCCACAGAAAGAAGAGTTTCGGAGACTTAACACAAATACAAAGACTAGTACACTGAAAACAATCATAACATGAGAATAAAAGAGGAATCAAGAAAAAGCCAGAACATTTGGAGATGGTGAGGAAAAGAGCAGTAAAGGACCAAAACAATAAAGTTCAAATGCTGTATGGAAGTGTAATAAATCACTGGTGTAGTGCTTGCAATGGATCCCAAAATGTCCGCTCACACTATTCTCTTTAAATCAGCTGGTGCTCAGCCCTGCCTATAATAAAGGCTATAAAAGTATTGGGATGGCTAAGGTAAATGCGTGTTGCTGCCTAGAAACTGGATTTGTTGAAATAACTGTAAGGAATGAAAAAAATACAGTAGTTTTATCAACATACCTTTGTGTGTGTTTGGGTGTGTGTTAGACAAAACTCAGCATGTTTAGTAATACTGCAATTATACAGTACAGAGAACTTGATTTTATCCCACTTTTCTCCCTTTTTCTCTTCCTGTCCTTTCAGAGGAAGTATTAGTAGGAGTGTTTTTTCCTATGAAAGTTTCTCATACATAAAAATATTTGAGAACTTCTGAAAAAGAGCAAGTATTTGTAGGACAGAAGAAGTTATAAACCTTTATTTAAAGAGTGATTTTCTCTTTTTCCTGCTTGACTATGCAAGCAATTAATTTTAAAAAAAAGTCATGTTTCTCTTCCATGATTTTTCTGTTTAATCCTGCAAAGAACACCATCTCTTGACAGTTGCTTTTCTTTGATTATTTTGTCTCTGGTTTTGCCACAGATAACTCTGAGGAGGATCAGAACTTAAGGACAGTGAAGAGAGAAAATATGCTCCAGTTAGTTTATTGATGGTGCAGTGAATATTTGGCACCTTGCTACATGGGACATTTTACTCTTTCCTCACCTGGTTGGTGCCTTTGGGAAAATCGAAGAGAAAAATAGGAAAGTTTGATATAAGCACTGAGGAGTGTTGGGGAACTCCAAGTGTGAAGGCATCATGGAGCTATGCAGGCATCTGCTCAGTTATTTCATGGGGGCAAATGAAATCTGAAATTAAGAGTAAAAAATGCAGTTGAACTTAATGTGATGGTGCCTGGGCTTTTTGAAAGTGAGATGCTGAATAAAAATACAACCCTCCTTTGTGCAAGTTCCTGATATTTGAGGTAAGTCTGCATATCAGCCTCTTACTGGAGTTCCTGCTGTATTTGGCAGATGATGTATGAAGCAGGAGATCGGATAAAGGACAGAACAAGCCCTTAAATTCTTTCTGTGATTGTATGACTTATTTTTCCTTTGTTAAGGAACACGTGTTCGTGACTGTCAGCTGAACAAAATGTATCTGTGCTCTAAGCACACTTTCTAGGAGGTTGTTTTCTCCCCCTGTCCCTGTAAAGATACAAACAGAACTGCTTTTTTTTCTGAGCTTCCTCAGGGAGGAAAGATGGACCCTGCTAACCTACTTCTGACAGAGTCACTTAGCCACGCTCTGCGCATTTAGTGACACAAGTTTAGTTACTTGCATGTATGTAGTTACTCACAAAAAATAAGATTACAGCTGCTGTAGTTAAGAAGTGCTTCCTGGTGCACTTGAAAACCAACTTTACGTTAATAATGTATCTAAGTAAAATCTCAGGGAAAATTTTATTGCATTTTCCTGCAAATGCAGCCTTGGCTCATACAGTCAGCAGAAGTGGTAAATTAATGTTTTGTACCTGTTTCCCCTTTCTCTATGCTCTCTCACGGAGACACATGGAGATGCCTTTGGCCTCTGCTCTGCTAGGAGACAATTTCACAGAGTCATGAGAAGCAGCTCCACACAGCTGTACAACTGCACCTATCTTGAATGTAAGATACACAGAGGGATTCGAACAGGTGTAGACCGGGAGTCTGGCAGCTGATACAACATCTTCCTCTGAAAACAGAGCGAGAAAACCCCAATTTGCTTTACGGAGCAGCATCTTGCCAGACAAGCTAGTGGTTTGATGCCGATCGCTGGGCACGTAGCAGAGGACAAGGAGATCGGCTGACAGGAGCTTGCCTGATGTGGGGCCATACCCTGGCCAGGCCAGCCAAGTGGCTGCTCCCCCTCACCGCTGTGTCTGGATGAAAGCCAGGGACTGGCACCGGCAGATGATTCACACCACATGGGTGTCCCTGGCTGTGGCCTCAGCCCAAACTGCTGCTCACCCCGAAGCCGACCCCAGCAGTGGCACAGCTGCGCTGCCACCTCCTCAGCCCCCACTTGCCTTCCCGCCCTGTCCTGAGCCCCCATGGCTGTCGATAGCCCTGAGCCCGGGGTGGCCAGTCCTCCTCAGAAGGTGCGGGAGGTGCCTCACTGCCACGAGGGGCCCTCGTGACAGCAGCAGGGGCCAGTGCTCCTGCTGAGCTCTGCCCTCGGGCTGCTCCTGCAGCCACCAGCCATGGGGCGGGCCTGCTGCAGGGGCTGGGACCGCTGCCTCCTTCCTAGCCCCAGACTCAGGGGCTGCTCTGGCCTCCTGGAGATCCCCTAGTTGAGGGTCAGCCCTTCAGTCCCTGATCCCTGCCCATGCTCGGACAGCAGTGAGCGGCTCCTCCTGCTGCAGGGAGAGGGCAACCCCTCCTCTGCCCTGCCACATGGACGTTGTTTTTCCTCCTGCCAGCAGTGTTGGGTTTGTTTTTTTCACCTGAGTCCTGCTCTCGCTTTGCCATGCCAGCGGAAGGGGAGCACCCAGGGTGGGGAGAGAAGGTGGGGGGAGCCGCTGGGGAGGCTGAGGCCTGGCCAAGATGGCTCTGACAGCTTGCTTGGAGGGTATCTGCTCACTGCTTGCCATGGTGGGGAGGTGGACAGGAAGTGCCTGTGGAGGCCCGGAGTACAAGATGTGAGGGGCTGCTGGCATGGGGCAAGATGGACTAAAAAGAGTCTTTTTTGCCTCCCCTCTGAGGACCTGGGAGATGTTTTTGGGGACCTTCTCCCTTGCAGGAGGCAGGGCCAATGGAGAAGTGTAGCAAGGGCTTTGCAGCA
>NW_010519870.1:77493-93414 GCF_000687285.1 Phaethon lepturus
GCCGGAGCTCGAAGCCAGGGAGGAGGCAGCTGTGAAGTTCCCTCTGGACTGGCGGGTTTCTCTTTTCAACTGCCTGCTCCACCATGAACACTGCAGCCTGTCAGGGCCGTGTCCACGGAAATGTGAAATTTACAGTATGGGATTCTGCGTGGGATTTTGTATCTTATGTCGTTTTTCTTTGATATCAACTTCTTAATTCCAGGGACAGATTTTACCAGTGCTCATTAAGATGTAGCAGAAGATGTGGACTGCCCAGGTGTTTGGCATTATTGTTAAAAATCCTAAAATATATGTATGCATCACTGGCAGGATAAATTGTACCATACCACCTCTGGCAGGTCTTAAACACCCTCTACAGGCCCTTCAGAGGAAAATGCAAGAAGCTGATAATGCTGAGCAGAACCTAGAGCCTGCAGCCAAGTAATATGAAGAAACTGGTATAAGCTCCTGCCCTTCTCCGCAGCTTTATTATCTGAAGGTGCTAACCGGTGTTAGCACTTGGTATGAGGATCCTCTGTGCACTCAGCATAGAGACCCTGGAGTCTCTGAAGCTAGGTACCTCTGATCTGAACGTGCTGTTTTCCATGGAAAGTGGCCAGACAAGGAGGAGGAGATAGTGATGATGGTTCTAATCATTGCGATTAATCCCACTTGCAGGATAGCCTAATAAGCATGTTTAAAAGATGTTAGCAAGGGGACATCTCTGAGGCTGCATTGACCCAAAGCTGTAGTTAAAGACTGGTGGGGCTATTAAAGCGGTAACCTTGCATTAGCAAGATAAATGTCTTCAGCTGAGAAAGGCATTTAAATTTCTCCTTCGTATCAGCAGGAGCATAAACAAGTGGTAAAGCTCATCTCTCATACTTACAGTTAATTCTTGCTCTACTGTGTAACACTGTGAAGTCAGTTGCCTCCTTTTCTTTTCCAGATTTCATAATTACAAAACTGGGGACAACAACTGTACTACATGTGCTAAGGTAAGCTAGTGGTGAGTTATGCCTGAAGAAAGGGGTTTTGTCACACTACTTCCCTGCCACATGACTTTGTGCCGTGGTGGATTTTCCTTCCCAGCAGAAAGTGGAAGCTGTTCAGTATCTGAAATGAAAGTATTGGTTCATTCTCACTGCAGTATTTCATTCTGTAGTGAGAACTTGCTAGACTTGGCACATCATTTCCGTTTATCCGCTAAGCAGAAGACGACATGTAACTAGCTGTTCGAAGTAGTTTGAAACCATGTGCCAAGTATATCAATCAATGAATGTTTTAATTTTATTTCCTGAATATAGGGTGTGGATGGTGGGTAAATGAATTAATGTAAATATTTTAACATTTAATACTAAGCAAAGCAGGCCTTTGTTGATGTTATCTTCCCATTTCTAACTGAGTCACTTTTTGCATTACGCTTAACAATCACCAAGGCTGAGTATGGAAGAATTCTTGTACTTGTGAGAAATCTGCACACACACCCCTACTAAAAGCTCTGTCTGGTAGATACATGTATACTTATTATAAAGGGACTATCTGCTCTGTCTTTATATGGCCTGGAAAAATGGGGTGCACTCTTGATGAGGTGTTTGCTAATTAATCCTAAAAGACATGGAAGAGACTGTCAAAACTGGTGGCAATTGCTTCTGAAGCTTGTTTGGTAACTGCTGACAGGGAAACTGTGAGTGTTTGCACAAGCTTTAGATTAACTTGGATCCCAGGAAATGCTTAGCCCCTACATACATGTTCCTGTATTGCTGAGTAGGTGCTAGATATAGATGTGAAGAATACCACAGGTTACCACATTCTTTACAGATAAACAAGAAATTGTTTTTACTATTGTGAACATGTTTAATATTTCCAATACAAGCTACTTACAGGATTATTTTTTCCAGCAGATTAGTGATTAGCTTAGTGATGTGGCATGTCTTGGCAAAGTGTGTTTATTACTGCATAATATACCTCATATTCTTTTGTACCACAGATATATGTAAATTCTCAATGTGTGGCTTTAGCTGTCAAAGGGATTTGCAGAGCTATGCACAAGAAACTCATTATTGATAATTCATGTGTGACATACAGGTCACACACAAAACATGTAAAGAGCTTTTCCCCTAGCTGCCTCAACTGTAACTACTTTTTAGGTCTGTGCTGGTGGTTCTGACCTCAGAAAAGTATTTTCTCACTCATTCCTCCACACCTTTCTCGACCTCTCCCTTTAAAATAGCAACGGATACCAGAATTTAGTTGTTTGCAGTTTGTTGCTGTGTGCTGTGTACTTTCATCTGATAAATACACAAGGCCTATTATGGCTGTCTCTTTTTTTGTCCTGTGGCAAATGACACATTCTATACAATGCCATAGAGATCAAAGACCATATTTCTGCTTTAGAGAACTGGATACCAAGTCATTTCTACGCTTCTTCAAATGCAAATAGCTTCCGTAATATAGATCCTGTTCTACAGCTTTAAGTCACCCAAATAACTCTTCTCTTACTGTAGCCAGTGGCATGATTTGAGCATTTATGATCATATGGGTTGAAATTAGAGAGGAAATGCAGCCCTCTGTAGCACACAGTATGACCTTTGGTAGAAATGAAGGCCCAAATTTTGGAGGACAGGTGTAGTGTGAGCCTTCCTTCATGTATTTTTGCCTCTGCTGTGCTCTTGAATGTATTTCCTGCTCATCTGCCCATGACCTCTCTGGAAAGCATCCCATGGCCTAAAGAGCGTTTGAGGCCTGATGCATGTATGCAATATTTTAGCGCTTCCAACTACTGCATTCATGTATGTGGACGAGCATGTGTTTTGCACATTCCCATATTTATATGAAATAAAACATCTATTTGTCACTGATCTTTAGAGATGACAAAGAATTGACTCATTTTATACTTCCACTTCTCTGATAACCATCTGGCAAAACTGTTAATTGTCTACTTGTATTGTTACAGGGAATTTCCCCAGGTTAGAAGAACAAGCCAAGGAGAGGTATGAGCGAGCCAACATCAACATTAGGTGTGTCATTAGTTTTGTCCTACACCTGTTCATTTATTTTCCAGTTTTGACCAGCTAGAAGGTGAGCAGGAACTTAAAACTGGAATGCATTTATAGCTCTACCTTTTTTTGAGGTATCTTGCTGTGTGATTGCATCACTACTGAAAACTACTTTTTTTATTCCTGATTCAAAGCTGTCCCCTTCCCCCTCTTCCCTTCTTTCTCTTGGGGTGGATAGACTCCTCTCGCCCTTCAGCCAACAGCAGTTTGTTTGAAAATACTTTGAAAAACTAGAATACTAAGCTTCTGGCAAGGCTGGAGTGTAGCAGATAAATTCACAACACCAGCCAAATGAACGCGCCTATGGTAGAAAGAGACAACAGTTTGTGTGGTAAATCTCACCAGAACCCTCCATGGTTTTGTTCTCTCGTCTGCAGAGAGAAGCTTGTAAAAGCAAAGATTTTACTTGGAGAAAGGGGGAAAAGCTTTGAGAAGTTAATGGAGTTTGGGGGACCAACCAAAATGAGTCAAATCTCAGGCTTCATGGCATAGAAGTGGGTCCTTTCTGGGATCCTATGAAAGGATGTCATTGAATGGATAACTTAGCAGAGAGAAGACCAGCCTAAGAAAGAAAACATACTTTTTTTTTCTAGTCAGAAAAAGAACATCTCCCCCTCACCCCTCTCCATTTCTGGATTGACAGCAATATTAATAACTATTAATTCCAAGTGACATGAGTCAAATACATTGCTTCCCAGTGCTAATAAGCAGGAAACAAGCAAAACCAGAAGCCCGTCTATAGATATAGACAGCTAATCATCCTGTGAAGAATAAATTTATATGCCAACAGGAACATAAATCAGCATGGACTAAGCAGTGCCAGTGTGGATTAAGCTATCTGTTTATAACACACCAAATCAAATATACAGTTTCTGAACAAATAAAGAAGAAATATGGGTACATATTTATAAGTTAGATTCATGCATGCACAGACTGATCCAGAAAAATAGACAATTTTTTCTGCTGGGTCATACCTAATCTTTGTGCTGTTGGCATCTCTTCTCATAGGCTCTTTGTGTGAGAAAGCATGACTTCCACTCTGATGTTGGTCACAGGTGAACATGGGGGAACAGGGAGGAAGGAACAGGGAGTTGATTTCACAAAAACCTGTCCAGTTGGAGAGTAATGGTGTCTGAGAAATAGAGGCCACACAGGTGTTCCTGAATAGCCATCACCCACTGCCCAGAACCTTTGACGGTCTGAGTGAAGGCACCCACTAAGGCTCCCTGCCTTCCCTAAACACAAAAATACCTCATTTCTATATTCTAGCATTGTCATCTTTCTTTGTATTGGCATAGTGAAAGGAGAAGCCCCCAGTCCAGGACACCTTCAGACTAGAATTAGTGAGCTGTATGTGAAAGGGCAGAAGCTTTTCCAGCTTAAGGCACCTTCATGTTCATCTAACCACACTTGCACTGTAGACTACCCAAGCTCTTGTTTAAAAAAGGAACACCTGGAGTTGACATAATTTGCCAGTACAGGAACAAAGCACAGACCAAGCCAATGTCTTCCAGCAGCACAGGATGACACTGTTTCCATCTCCCTTTCCCTGCCTGAAACACCCAAACCAAAGCACTGTCTACACAGCTGTGGGGAAAGCACCCTGGGGCAGTGTGTGAACATACACTCACAACTAATTTATTGGCAGACTGTTGAGAGGACTCTTTTTCATGCCTATTGACCAGGGACACTCTCAAGCCCCAAAATGTCATGTGCACAGCCTTTTAACTGTCTTTGTAACCCTTTACTGGACTTGCTTCAGTCTCACAATCTCTCTTTTGTACTGGGGAGTTCCAAAACTGAACACAAGACTCCCACTGTGGCCTCCTAACTTCCAATTAGAGGAAACAGTTGCTTGTCTCAACGCATCCAGTCCATACATCCCCAGGCTGGATATAGGAATGCTGTGGGAGAAATTGTCAAAAGCCTTGCTAAGGCCCAGTTTAATGACATCTGCTCTTCTCTCCCTGTCCACAGAGCCAGATTTTTCATTGCAGACAGCATTCAGGCTGGTCAGGCACAGTTTGTGATCAGTAAACACATGCTGTCCATTCCCAATCATTTTCTTTTCCTTCATATGCCTGGAAGGAAAGATTTCCAGGGGGATTTGCTCCACAAACTTCCCAGGGACTGAAATATAGCTGACCAACCTGAAGTTCTCTGGATCCTCTTTCTTGCTGTTTTTTGAAGAGGAGCTTCAAGTTTGTATTTTTAAGTCTTGGCAGTTCAAAACTGCTTATCTGGGACTGCCCAAACTCCCCCTTCACCCATCTTCTTTATGTAATTAATTGGATGAGCTAGGACAGTAACAATAGCACACTGCAATCCACTACTCCCAAAGGAGTATTACATTATGGAAGGTAGAGACACAGTGTAGGCACAGAATATCAGGTGACTTCTCTCCCAAAGAACCCACATCTAAAGGACTGGTGATGCATTAGAGCAGGGAGATAAAACATTGATGAAGCTGGTCCAGGTCACTGAAGCTGGACCTGGGATGAGCATTTGGCTCAGGTGTGTGCAAACCTGTAGCATACTCCAGTGCAATTGTATATACCTTCACTGTCTCCAGTGAGGTTTCTACTCACTAAGAGAGGTTGCTAAGCAGGTCTGAGACTTCTAAGGCAAGTGCTGAAGTTTGTGTGTATGTCAGCCCAGACCATAGTATGTCTATCGTGCAGACTTCCGTTCAGGAGACTTGCAGAGCTCATTCCTAAATGCTTGGTCCACTGAGCCTCTTTGCCAGCCTGACCTTGTGGAGACTTGTTGTGCTGCCTACTTAAGCCTACAGATTGTTTTTCCCTGCTTACCAAGAGATCTGCTAGTCCTGGGAACTGATCTGGTTACCTGTCCCCTGCTGTGACAGCGACACAAAGAACAACTTCCTGCTTGCATGTGCAGCAATGAGGAGAAGACGTTTTACAGAGCAACATTTTGGAGTGGGAAAGGATGCTTTTAAGTGTCTGAACATCAGAGTACAAAACAAAGTGCTTATAATGTGACTAGAGCAAAGACAAATTTTAGTACTCGGACATAGCTTCAGGGTTTTGTCTTAGTACAGTGCTGTGATAGCTTGTAGCCTGGTGACTGGTCTCTGGTAACGCTTAGGAGGGAAGAGATAGAGAAAGACTTTGTCGTCTTCCCTATCCCTCTCTAGAGGACACACATCATCTGAACATGCCATTGGGGCATGTTTTGTCCCTAGTCTAGATCTACCCTCTTGTGGTTGGAAGAATTGGGCTGTTACTGAACCATGGTTTCTTCCCAGATTTCCTCCCAGGTAGTGTAGTCCTGGTCCTCTCCTTCCTCCCTCATGTACCTTGTGCCAACAAAGTGCAGTCAGCCACAACATGCCGTTGTTGTAATGGATGATGTGAAAAGCCCTCAACAATCCTGCTGTCAAGCTATGCCATGAGGCACTCACACATGTCTCAGCTCTAGGAATGAGCAGAAAAGAATGTACTGAAGAAAAAACAAACACAGATCTGCAATAAGATCAGAACGGGCACCTACATTTTTTTGCCCTTAAATAAATGCAGGTTCTGACCTTTGTAGGTTAATTTTATAGATCTGACATTAATTTTCAAGTAGTGTTGCTTATTTGGACAGCCCCTGTAGTGAAAATTAGAGTCAGGTTTATAAAAATATTTTCACTCAGCCAACAAATCCTGCAGTTAACTAAGAAACCTATAAAGAAGTATACTTCAAGAGTACTTGTTTTATTATATTTCTTTAAATACCCTGGGTGTGTATTTTTCTTTTACACTTGTATATAAATCTTTCCCTGTAAAGTTTTTTCACATGCTGTTTGAGTCACTAACAGGATAAGCAGAGGTTAGAAGGCAGTTTTCACCTCACTATTAGTACTGCAAAGTGAGGTGTGTGCTCAGGATTATACAATGAAGGAGAGGCTCCTTCCTTGGCTTGTCTCCCTGCTCCCTTTCATCTCACCCACAGTGTAATTTTCCCCACCCCTGTTACTTAAACAGAGAGCTGTCAGCAGCTTGTTGCAAGACTAATTCAGAATCATCTGGTTTCTGCAGCCAGTTTTCACTTCTGGAAACTGAGGTCACAGTTCCTTTCGTGTCTTCAACACTACCTAGAAGAAAAGGTTGATAGAAATGCTAAATAAATAATATTTAATAATTTTTATTACTGTAATAATAATTAATTAATTTGTGTTACAGTAGAGCAGGGAGGCTAGATTGACTGTGCAGTCACTGTGCTTCGTGCTGACACTTTGTAGGACATGACTGTCCCTCCTCCAAAGAGATTTCAGTGTAAAAAGTGACACTGAAGAAATAAGCATTATGCAAAATAACCAATCACTGATCTAAAAAGGATTTATGTTTATGTTTAAGCCATACAGTAATATGTGTCAGGATGTTACTTATCAACAGCTAGTGTTCTTTGTGGTTTATATTTTATGTGTGCATGCATTTATATATTTCCTATGTACTTGTGTACTATAAGGACACATATGCCATAAAGACCTTAGCACTGAGGCTTTTTCATTTCAGCAGTTTCTGGGCCCACCTCTCCTTATGTTCCACACAAAGGAGCATACACTATCCTCCACCCAATATATTTTACATACTGTGGTTTCTGTTCACCTGCAGAAAATTGTTGATCAGAGAGACAGATGGTGGAGAATAAGTAATGAATGTAAATATGGACAATGCATCTCAAAGTACTCTAGTTATCAGTAGGTAACCTTTTCTTCCTTTCTTGAGGGAGCATTTATGATTCATTCACGCTATAGGTACAGCACTCCCTTTTAAATCCGCCTGGAGAGGAGGAGTGCGTCTCAGAGTCTTTAGTGAAAGGCAATTGTGAGAAATTTCTATCAAAAATTAGGTCACATTGATATATCTCTGAAAATGGTGCACTACTGGGTAAAGTGAACTAAAAGTCTAAACATCTGTGCTACACTTGTACATAGTTGTGACCTTCTACAAAGAGGCCACAGAAGTATCCTGACCTCTTCTGCAATGTGCCATGATTGCTGATCATTGATCCAGCTTAGTGATCTGATAGCAAGTGAGTCTATCATTCAGTTTGACAGTCTGAATATAGAGACTAGTGTCAGCATGGGTACAAACAGCCATGAAGATCTTCAAGTGAGTTTCTGTTGAGTGACCGAAGGACAGTGCTCTGCTAACACCCAGAGCCTGCAGTGATGCCCTGGCTCTGGATGCACAAACCAGTGAACTGTCTGGCTCAGGTGCAACTTTTGGATCTTGAAGGGGATCCTCAAGGAAACCTTGTCTTAAAAGATTACCGTTAGAGGGCTCTGCCATCAATATTTCTATTTTTCCTACTTTCCTTGCTGTAGAAATAAATGCCAGAAAAGCTGCTTCATGAAGAGAAAAAAAATTCAAGAGTGGCTAAGTGCTCTCTGAAAGCTAGGAACTCTCATTTTAATCCCACTTTACCACTACTTTGGGAAGACTGCTGAGAGTGAACCAATGTCAGACACTCCAGTGATCAGTCTTCCTCCACAGGGGCAGAGCTCACATACTGCTAGCTTTGTTATGGTATCTTCCATTACAATCTGATAAAGGGAGTCTAAGGGCTTGTCTCTACCCATATCTGATCAGTTAGAAATTATGGGGTCTTGAGTAAAGTTTGTATGTCGGGCAACGTCCTGCAAATAATTCCTCTGTCCTCTCAGTGCAGCAGGATGCTTGTAGAGCCAAGGTTCATACCAGGAATAACGGGAACGTCAGCCTCATCTTACATAAAATGTATGAGAGAGATTCTAGTACATACTGTAACATAATGTCTGTGTTGTCAGTCATTTAATGAAATGCCCAAAACTTGAAATGCATTCAGTGGAATGTCTGGTTTCACACCATGACTGTAACACATACATCACAAGGAAGTGGTGTGGCTTTTTTTCTCAAAACCAAGCAGGTGATTTTCTTAATATAGGAATATGGTATTACTTTTAAAGCTTCTCTACTTCTGTTCACCTACCACATAGTAAGAATTTCTACCTACAGCTCTCCCCAACTTGCATTCCCATTGTAGAAGTAAATAAGCAGGATACATATCCTCACATTGTTTAATCACTTAAATTTATTTGGCTTTTAAGCTTTCTTCAGGGAAGTAGAAAGTTTTCCAAGTTTTATTTTTCAAGTTTTTCTTTCCAAGAAATAGAAAGTTTGAAATTTCAACATACCAGATCTTTACCTCCTGTAGTACAAATTGCCCTGCTGCACTCATTCTCTAGAAAGCTGTCCTTGGTGGAAATGGACAGATTTGTAGCCTCTAAGTAGTGGTATTCATAGTCTTCAGGAACTCTTTTGTGTAAGTACTTTGAGCCATATAGCTAACTACTGTTTCCCTGTTAATAAAATAAGAGAAATGAAGCTTAGAGAAACCCTTGGGGCAGATGCATTATGAAATGTAGCCAAATCATGTTTGTAAAACATTCTGAAAATCTCAAATGACAGGTGCTATAGAGATGCAAAGTTTAAGGTTGTGTTCCACGATACGTAGACATTCAAGTCAAATGACTTTGCCAATGCCATCATTGGCTTGGAAGACTTGGAGTTTGCTCTGCTAATTGTTAATATTTTTAATGATTTTAATATTGTTTTATTTGCTAGTGATCGTAGATACTCTTGTTACCCTTTGCATTCTACTCTTGAAATGTTTTCCTGACTCAGCTGTGTTGTCAAACCGTAATCCAGCAGTACCTGCTTGATTGTAAACAGGTACTTATGGCCTTTCCTCCGTATTTAAATGCTCCAGTGCCTTCCTAAGCTGTGATCCTCACTATCAGCAATGTGTTGCCATGCAGGTTATCTATGAGGGGGCTACGGCATTATCAGGAAACTGGTATGACTTTTCAAAGTCGTAGCAATAACAGTGAGCACAGGGAACTCATTTCTGCGAAACTACCAATGTTTCAAAAAGCAGCAAAATGCTTAAATACTTGAGGGATTCAAGAGGAGGTCTGTAGCCATAACTAAATTCAAATACACAATCTGGAGAAAAGTTTCAGGTATTGTGCCTGATGTTTGGCTTGCACTTTCTCAGGCTATTTCCTTTGCAGGGCTCATATAAGAAACAGAAGTTTGTTTTTTTTTTTAAAGAATTTATACTTTAGAGAAGGATCATCAGCTAAATTTGCTTAGAATAAGATCCCCTTACTGCATCAACCATTTCTAGGAATATCCTTGCTAGATAAAGATGCCAGCTTATTACATGTGTATTTTGAAAGCTATGGACAGATAAGTCTGGTGGAGGAGAAGGTCTCCAAAGCCAGAAGGTAGGCTAGAAATTTATTAAATTAATATCCCTCTGGTGAGCAAATCAGACTATATCTGACTTGCAAAATGGTTCCTTACAGGTAATTCCAGAAAGGCATGGTTAGCTGAAGCCTAGCCGCCCTTGCCTTGCAGTTTTATTAACCTAGAAAGGGGCTTGATGGCTTTGAGTTGCCCTAGAACAATATCACAGGTAAATCAAAAGTCATTCCTTAAGCTAAATTGTCCTTCAGGAACTTATGCAGAGCACTAAAAAATTTGCTGCCCTGGCTGGGATGGTAGCAAGCCAACGCTCTTTAAGCTGTCTGTACCCTATTCACAAAGGTTGCTGACTTCTTGTTCCCACACCTGTGTTGCGTAGAGTCATTTTTTGTGTAGCTCTGGAGTACAAAAAGGAACTGTGCTGCCATGCCAGGTACATTGAGCAGTCATTACAAGTAATTAATTTTTTTCAAAATCCACAAAGCTTGGAACTGTTATTTCATAGAGAGTAAAAAAGCAGCTGGAAGCATTCAATAATCCACATATTCATGGAATTAACTTCATCACTAATTGTAGTAATTGGCATTGACATTCTGTTGCAGTGTTGAGGACAGGCAGAGGGGCGGGAGAGTCGTATATTTATATAGATGTTGTGCACACCTTTGGGGTAATGCATGTTATAATGTCTATAATATTCATGTTTGTATAATTACATGAATCACTTATTATCTCGTTTTTGTACATGCTCATGCCTTTGAAGATGTCCATTATGTGTCGTTTACCTGAGCTATGCCTTCATCTACTTACTCTATTTAAGGAAGAAAGAGCACAGACTTTCCCCAGGACAGTTATATGTAAGGTTTACCTGCCTATAAAAAAAGTCTGTAGATGTCTCGTTGCTAGTAATAATTCTTTGTGAAAGAAAAATTAAATTAGTGAAAGAAAATTTAAAGTAACAGCCTGTGTGTTCTTCTACAGGCTGGACTAGTGAGAAATACAGTGTCAGTCACTCTACCTGAATGTTTAGCAGGGAGCAGCTCCGTTGCCCGTGTGCTATTTGTGCAGGGGCATCCAACCCAGACTGTAAGAACTCAGCTGAATTCCAAGGGTGTTCAAACAGGGAATATTTAGCTGCTACACACAGTTGGTTGAGCCAAAGGTATAGACTGACTTCTTGGAAAGAAATCTCTTATGTAACACAGCAACTAATTAATGTTCAGCATTTAATCCTCAGGCAAAAGAGATCCCCACATACCCTTAGCATGAGCATGTTTTATTCATGATTCTCATCTTCTGATTCTGGTCCTGAAATCTTCTAGATCCTGCAAATGTCAGTGAGACAATGGAAAAAGCCATGATTGGAGCCTTTCCCTGCAAAAATCAGAGAAAAGCTTACACAAATGTCTTCTTTGAAGAAAAAGAGATAACACATTCTCACCAGTGACATATATGCTTTGACATAAAAGTAGGCCAGGGAGAGAGTTGACTCACTAAACCCCTGATCTTTCACAGTACTTAACTGTTAGCTTACTCCCCGGTTCTCTCCAGCACAAACCTGCTTTACAGGGATGAGCTCTAAGCTGTGTAATTTTGAGCCAACTGTTGTCTCTGGTCTTGGGATCCAGGAGCAGTCCATAGCTTCTATTTAGTGATATTTGTGTTGATGATGATCTTTTGGCACCTATTCTTTTTCACTTCCCATTTCTAGAAAACCAGACTCTTTTTCTGTAAAACCTTGACCCTGTGCCTTCTGTACAGCCACATGAAGCTAATCACAGCTCTTTGGGAAAAAGGCAATGGAAGGCTGGAATCCTGATCGTGGCTGTAGTGGTATTCACAGAATCACAGAACCATTAAGGTTGGAAAAGACCTTCAAGATCATAAAGCCCAACCATTAACCCAACACCACCAAGCCCACTAAACCATGTCCTGAAGTGCCACGTCTACATGTTTTTTGAACTCTTCCAGTGATGGTGACTCCACCATCTCCCTGGGAAGCCTGTTCCAATGTTTGACCACTCTCTCAGTAAATAAATTTTTCCTGATATCTAGTCTAAAACCTCCTCTGGTGCAACTTGAGGCCATTTCCTCTCATCCTATCGCTTGTTACTTGGGAGAAGAGACCAACACCCACCTCGCCACAACCCACTTTCAGGTAGTTGTAGAGGGCGATGAGGTCTCCCTTCAGCATCCTCGTCTCCAGACTGAACAACCCCAGTTCCCTCAATTCTGTAACAGAGCTAATGCTTCCTAATGAAAGATGTGTAGGTATGAAAAAGGATAACCTAAGATGGAGCAAAGTTTTCTTGCATAATCATTACCTAAATTATGTAAAAGAAAATGATCAATGTAGAGGAATCCCTAGCAAAAAACTGCTCCATTGAAAGGTCTTTAACTTTTTTGCTGGCTTGAGAAGAGAACTGTGGAAAAAAATCTGGTTTTTGTGAAAAGAAACTCTCCCCTCATGAGAAGTACACTGATTTCACTGGAATTACCAGGGAGAAGTTATACAACACTGCATTCCAAAACACTGTCAAATAGGTTTTATTTTGCCTTTATAATTTTACATTTTAGATAACATTGCAATTTAATACAGTTGGGAAATCAAAGTGTTTAAACTCATATAATAGTCAAAATCAGACCGTTCAGCCTTAATGTAATTGAAAGTTTCCTTAAGACTGAAATATTTTTTTCAGAACACTTTTTTTCACAACTTCTCTGGAGAGTGGTAACATTTTGCGTCCTGAGACAACATGAGGTAGAAGTTCAAAGTCTTGAAACAAGACAGAGATTCCTGTGGCTCTCGTGCCTGCTGCTACTTTGGGGAATGCTGAGCCCAAAGAATTCTCAAAATTGTGTGGCTGACTTCTATGGACTAAGGTTGGTAAGAGGAGAGAGTGAGTTATAAAATGCCCATCTTAAAAACATCATGAGACGCTATCTGTAGCTAAAAGGTGCTTATTGAAAGAGTTCTTTGTTCCAATATGTGGTAGGTGAAATAAAATAATTGATCATGAGGGTAGATATAGATCAGAGTTCTGGTTTTGGACTATCTTGGTGGGACAAAAATGTTTCTACACAGTTGCTGGTTTTGTACCAAGATCTGTTTCACAGAAGACACTGAAGCTGCAACATGGTATGACAGCCCTGCTGATCTAATGCCTGGCAGCTGCCAATAAGGGCTGTCCCACCCTCTTCTCTAGCCATATGCCTTATGTGCCCAGCATTTGTTTCAAATTCCATGATTCTGTGGCCTCAGGGAGTGTCACTTCAGCTGGCAGATACTATTAAAATGGACCCTTAAAAAAAGATGAGAAACTGTTGAAAAGAGCTTTCTGATAGATCAACTAACGTGGTCAACTCCTCTGGTGGTTGCATTATTCAACCAATGCAAAACCAGACAGTCAGGGAGCATACAGCCCCTTTCAGCACCAGTTTCAGCTTTGCTAGAGCACCAAACCACACGTTGAATATAAACAATCATCTCCTCTCTGTGTGCTAATCTTAGCTGCATAAACCAACTGCCCCCCAAAGAGCAGTAAGCCACAACATTAGGATGTATACATGTTCATACATAGTAGCAGTAGTCCCAGCAACTATCTTTTCTTAAAAGAATACCAATTTAAATAGCCCATATAAAGAAAGTAATCTTCATTTTGCAGATAGATGGTTGGACCATATGTTCAGGGTTTCAAAGATGGTTGTAGCAGACCTGGTAAATGAGGTAATTTCACAGAGGCCCAGTTTGATGTTTTAATCAAAAGGCTCTTCTGAGGTTCTCCATGACAGCTATGTCTCTACATTTGTAGGAGGTTTGACATGCTACATAGAGTTGCAACTGTTATGCTACAGAATGCAGATCTTCTTCTACATATGGGAAGCATCTCAGTGGTGCTAGAAAGTCCTATTTTGGAGAAAAAAGAAAAGATTTCAGAATTAGGGGAATGAAACGTGAGGACGGAAACAACCGGAGCGATGGGTGTTGGTAGCCACACTGACAGCAACCTGATCTCTCTGTCTACCATCATATTTCTGTTAGTTTGTGGGAAAGGCATTAGATCCCTTGCAGCAAGCCTCCAACACAGGAGGATCTTACTTGGGAGTCACTGTTTTAATTTTGGATGCCTGCTCTATGTAATGAAGTTATGTTGTTATTGTTGGCAATAATCCGTGGCTGACTACTGTCTTTTGAATTCTGCTTTGGAACCCACAGCTAATTTCTTAATTTTCATCTGTAGTTTATGATTAACATGGATATTTGTTCTCTGGCAGTGGGCTATCTGAATGTATTTCTGAAGCAGACGCTGTGTCAGTGATTCTGCTTGGTGGAGAACTGGACTTTCCTATCTGGAGTAATTTTCTTCCTTTTCCTGTCCAGACTTATGGCTTTATGCAGTGCTGTCTTAGAAATTCCCTGATATAGCTATAACCAAACTGATGCATCTGTACAGCACAGAAGTAAGTCAAGAGAAGTTGCTAATAAAGTCGCAGAAGCAGTATAGAGTCATTAGTATAGTGGTACCTTTTTTTTCGGGACTAATTATTTGTAGTGGAACATCAAGATTACTAGGGCTTTTCTGAGTCTGGTTCTAGAGCCACTTTGGCTGGTCCTAGCTCAGGGATCTCTCTGTGGAGTGCTACTGGGTGAAGTAGACATATTCTCTGATGATGGTGTGCTTTTGGTTTTGTTCCCTGACGAAATGCAGAACATACCTCCCCTCTCCCAGAAGACATAACTCCTCTCCTGCACAGAAAGCTTCTCTCTATTTTCTACTGTTCTTATTTCCAGAGTAGTGCATTTTGACAAATCCATGAGATGCCTGCTTGGAAGCTGCAGCATTTCCAGGTTAGGTAGTGAACTCTGGGTATTGGTTTGTTTCAGCTGTATCTCTGATTCTGTATCTGTGCTGTTTGCTATTGTCCTGGTCTTTTGTACTTGATTTCTTTTCCATTTGCTCTTTCCAGGATAATGCAATGCAAGCCTGGGAAGGAAAATGTGGGTTTCCACTCTTCAGAGCTAGTTAAAGCACACTCATTACCTCTGCGGATCTCTACTCAGCACCATGCCTCATTAGCCCTCCACAAAAGGAATTACCCTTTGCCAACGTTAAACAGGAATAGTTTCTAGGAAACCCATTTTCTTTCATTGCAAGCCTAGAACTTCTTGTTTGATGACACTTGGTTTTTTTAAAGCCTCAAGCTCCCATAGGAACATAGGGCTTCAGCATTCTTAGTTCTCCTGTCCTAAATTTTCAGTCATTATAATGCAGCAAAAATTATCTCACCATGAACTTCAAAGTTCTCCAAATCTCCAAATCTCCAAAAACAGAGGCACCTCTTGCCCTTGTTTGTTTCCTTTTTGTTTCTCTTACTATTTTTTTCAAGCTAAGAACATGATTTTTCTTAGCCTGATTGCGCTGAGCTTTGGATAGTTGGGTATGGGGAGATGGATGTCAAAAGAGTTCAAGGCTCCTGTGAAATGTTTCTCAGAATTAGGGTGTTTTTTTGTGTGATTTTGTGGTCATGGAGCCACAAAGGTGTTTTAGCCACCTGGAAGTGTCTTTCCCCTTCCCTCTCTCTATATTGCACTGAGCCCCAAATCACAGAATCACAGAATCACTAAG
>NW_010519871.1:0-42043 GCF_000687285.1 Phaethon lepturus
TCCCCTCATCCAGGTCATCGATAAAGGTATTAAACAAGACCCTCCCCAAAGCTGAGCCCTGGGGAACACCGCTTCACCAGCCGGATTTAACTCCGTTCACCACAACTCTCTGAGCTCAGACGTCCAGTCAGTTTTTTACCCAGTGAAGAATAAACCTGTCTAAGCCACAAGCTGCCAGTTTCTCCAGGAGAATGCTGTGGGAGACGGTGTCAAAGGCTTTATTAAAGTCCAGGTAGAAAACATCCACAGCCTTTTCCTCATCCACTAGATTGGTCACCTGGTCATAGAAGGAGATCAGGTTGGTCAAACAGGACCTGCCTTTCATGAACCCCTGCTAGCTGGGCCTGATCCCTTGGTTGTCCTGCACATGCCCTGTGAGCGCCCTCAAGATGAACTGCTCCAAAATCCTCTTCCAGGGCAACTGGTACAGTAAGTAATTCAGTAACAATAACTTCAATAACTAAAAAAAATACTAGAGACAGAGATGCAATCATCCCACTCTAGTCAGTGCCTGTCAGGCTGCACCTGGAGTGCTGTGTCCCCACAATTCAGGAAAGATGCAGAGAAACTAGAGAGGGTCCAAAGGAGGGCCACAAATATGACCAAAGGGCTGGAGAACCTGCCCTATGAGGAAAGACTGAAGGAGTTAGGTCTCTTTTCACTGGAGAAGAGAATGCTCTGGGGGACCTCATCACAACATTCCTGGTACTTAAAGGGCAGCTACAAAGAGGATGGAGGCTTTCTCTTCCCAAGGAGCCACATGGATAAGACAAGGTGCAACGTGTACAGGTAGCATCAGGAGATGTTTCCTCTCAATATAGGAAAGAAATTTTTTAGAGTGAGAACAATCATTCACTGGAACAACCTCCCCAGGGCTGCGGTAACTTCCCCATCACTGGAAATTTTCAAGATGCGATTGGACAGGCTGCTAGATAATCTCACCTAGTCTCCTTTTCCTGTAGAAGGTTGGATCGGATGATCTTTCAAGGTCCCTTCCAAGCTGGGCTGTCCTATGATTCTAGGAAAATAATGATGAGATGAACTGCCTTTTGGAGTTTCCCACTGACTGGAAGAGAGACTAAAGGCAATCTGACTTTTAGATGCCCAAATTGGGGTCTACATATCACAGCTTTAAGCACATGAAAGGGAAATGTGTCCCTCTATCCATACTTAAAATGGACCCCTTGATGATTGGCATCTTTGTCTAAATGTCACCTTGTTGCCTGTGGCTGAGATTCATCCCTGTGCAAATGTCCAGAACTGCCTTGGTTGAGGAGCTAAGCACATAACCTCTACTAAAATCCTATTGGTTTCCAAAAATAACTCCTCTGAAGAGAACAATCTTTTAGAAAATGAAATAGTACTATTTAAACATAGTACTTCCAATAACACTGCATCTCTCACTGGACAGCACAAACGAGTTTTGGAAGAAGGGGGAAAATGCTCCCAGGAATTGCAGCATTTCACATGTAATCTTGTGTATAAGTGACTTTTATTAGCATGCTGGGATCATTTCCTGGATCGATGCTTGGATTTTCTGGATTGCTTCCCTAAATCAGCTAGTCTTTCAGGACTGTGTAAAAGCCCTGGTATTAGTGGTCTTTGCACTACACTCTGGAGGATCAAACATTTCACATGTAGCAACTGCCACAACTAACCTACAAGAATTTATAGGTGGGATCACAGGAGCCCTCTCAACTAAATTACAGCTGTCTAAGAAGCGAATGTACCCAGATACTAGTTTCTGTCCTTACAGGAGGGCACTGAGATGGAGTGTGGATCCATTTTAGTGTACACCCACTGAAATGTGCACGTTAAGTTTGAATCACTTTCAGGATTGACTTAACTTCACTGGAATAGATCAGGTATGTCGATGTTGTCTCTAATAAATTCTTGTGAAGCTTCAGTTTCACTTTCCAGATGAAAGGGGCTATTCCTGGAGCAAAAAGTTGCTACAAAGGGTGCAGGTGAAGCTTGACAGCCACAGCCTTGTCACGTTACCTGGAGGGTGTGAACTGCACTTGATAGGGCATATGATGAGCAGCACTCACAGATACCCATTCTCCCCAGTACCTCACAGTAATAAATAGCAGGAATTTGGGACAAAGATGTATTATTTTCAAATCCTACAGCTGTTTCCAAAGTGCCCATGCCTTTACTGTTGTAAAGCACATCAAATTGGGCTTTAAAATTGTGGAGATCCACATTTAAGTAGCAACTTATCATTGCATGGCACTATTGCACGTATGATGTCAAGACAGTTTCATCGCACAAAGATTTTTTAAGGTCATCTACAGCTGTTGGCACACATGAATTCTAATGGTGAAAGTTACTTTTCAGACAAAAAGTAAGAGAGAGAGAGAAAAGGGTGGATAAGATGAGAGGGAGAGGGAGAGGGAGAGGGAGAGGGAGAGGGAGAGGGAGGGAAGCTGTCCCCCACAGCCAGCCAGGAAGAGCAGCAACAGAGTCCTCCTCTGGATGCTCTCTCCAGTGCAGCAGGTAGCAACACTGAAGATGTCGAGAAGGACTATTTCCATCATGCTTTTCCCCTCGGTACTTTCCATTGTGATTTACTCAAAGCCCCTGGTACTTGTTGCAGTTTATGATGCTGTTAGCACTGATTGGAATATGCTAATTAAGTGTAAGTGCTGCATACCCATTGGCTGTTCAGTTCCTGCGCACAAGTATTATTGGCTACTATTTATCCTGTATTTAAATGTCTTGCTTTTTCTCTGCTATACACTAAAATCTGCAAAACAAGAGGAAGGAAAGAGGGGGGAAACGGTGCAATTCTCAGGCTGGTGGTAGTCACCTCCCATGAGAAGCCACCCTAACAACACCACAGAGGTTTGCAGGCACAAAGTCATGAGGCTGAAGGCACCAGAATAACGTGTGTGGAAAACTGCCACAGTGACTCTGGGAAACAGTGCCATGGCATCTCGGGGAGAGATTGCATCAGTAAGGCTGAGATACAAAGGCACCTAGGGCACTGTACGGCAGTGTTGTGATACTGAGCATCTTCAAAGCAGAACAGGATTAGCAGAGAAATGATTGTTTTTCAGTTTCTTCTCTGAGAAGTCTCACCTAATAGCATGAACACAGCCCTGGACTACAAATATAAAGTCGGCAAACAAACCTGAACCAAGTCTTTTCTTCTCTGATGCTAAAAAGGAAAAAAAAAAGGCAAAAAGTAATAATAAATTAAGTGACTGGCATACATCTGTGGAATGATGCAGATTAAATTACTGCCTATGAGAAGCAATCAATATTTATAAAGAATCTCAGCAGCAGCTGACAAAGGATGAAGAGAATCTTTGAATAATTTTAGACTAGCAATAAAACAAGTTAAGTTTATAAGAATGGCAAGTTTGCATATGAAAGCAAAATGTATCAATTTACTGAAGCTCTTGTAATATATATTCCTCCACAGTTCAAGCATTCCTACACTGAGAGAGAAGATATTTTTTAAATAAACCATTGCACTGAGATCTGACAGGTTTTGGTGACTAGGGAAATCAGTACTGGGAATCTTTAGTCAAGTTCTGCAAAATATATCAAGAATTTCAACTGAAATACATTCAAAATGAGTCTGCAGACAAAGCTTTCAAAAGAAAAATTACTCTGGCAATAAAAAAAATCTAAAAATATGTTCTATCTTTCCTACAGAACTGCTTCTTGTTACAGACATAGTTTCTGAGTGCTTAGATGAGATTCCCACAAGATAAGCAGCAGAGGGAATATTCCCCTCTATAAATTGCTCCATGCTGTAAATTTTATATGTAGAAGTTCTATAAACTGAAAGTGCCTGTAAGCTTTTGCTGTGGGAAATGCAGTGGGAAAAAAATGTTCTGGTGTAAAAGTCTGTGAAAGAGCAACAAAGGAAAGCAGCTAACACCAAAGCTGAAGAAGGGGCCACTTCCTCTCGCTGCTAGTAGCCATGTACATCCATGCCAACGCATTACTGCACTTGAGTCTCAGGATACCATTTATTCATAAGAAATTCAGTTCTGAGTAAAAGGCTATCACTTGTCCTATACAAAACCTTCATTTCCATTAAACATGTCATCATAATAACAAGCATAGGCTTTTCACCTTGGAAACAAGCTAAGAACACTGACAGAAAAATGCGCTTTAGTATAGCCTGACATTTTTTCTGCCTTACAACTTTCCATACGTCGTGCTCATAACTGTCTGCTTCAGGCAACCATGTTTCTGTCAAAGGACCATAGCTCTCACTTTGCTCTGTAGCTGTGTTTTCCCTCCAGCATATCCCCTCTCCAGACACAGACCTCGGGTTTCCCCGACTGCACACGACTAGGTCTACAAAGGGAGAATACTGCCAAGGAGGTCAGAGCGAATTTCTCGTTCCCTTTCAAGCAGTGACGATCGCTATAAAACTCATGTCCGAGAGGAATAATACAGGGCTCATCTTAAATCATACGGTATTCAGAGCTAGGGTCAAGCAGAAGCCAAATTAAATGGAGGAATGTTACAAGAACTACTTCAACAATGAGTTGCTGTGACATGACCTTTCCTTCAGAGAGATTACAAGCAAGGATAATTTTCATGTCTGGCTAAAATAACTGTTCTGGGCAGCACACGTTTTATTTTGTTTCTGAGAGACCATGAACAATGCCTTAAATATCATAAAAATAAACAGAAGCAGACCCAGAACAAATGTGCAACTAAGAGATATGAGTATAATTAAGCTTTTATCTCCACAAACAAATGGTAGGAGATATGGGTTGTAATTGCAGTAGTTTTAGACAGATGGGATTGATTTGTTTCCTTGTAAATGGTACACCTGAATTACTTGAAAAAGAAAATACAATACCACTCTACATTTTCAAGGTCTTGCTTTGACACCCAGACAGATAAACGATTGCATTAAGGGCACAGTGACGGAAGCAAGGTAACATCTTAGACATCGGTAGACGCAATGTCAGAAAACCAAGAAAATGTTCCTCCATTCTTGACAAGCATGGATGTGAAAAAATGTATGCATCTTTTCAGGATGTAATACACTTAGAGAGGCATTTGACTCCTTTGTTATAGATCTTAAGTTCCAGTTTCATTAATTTAATTTCCCCCACCTATAGAAGATATTTTCAAATAAGATCATGTAAAGTCAGGCATGTGTGTCCTGTCAGTATTGGTGAATACTTTACTGATAAATACCTCTCTGCCATGTAAGAATGGCCCCTTCAGTTTCGGTGGCTTGGAATTGACCATATTTGACCAGAAAGAATACCTCCAAAAGAGGCTACAACAAGTAATATCTCAATACTCATGATTTGGTGGTTTTAAAATCTAGTGAGATGGAAATATCCCATGAAAATGTTGCTAGAGGAAAAACTGAACTAAACGTAAATGAAATATCCATAGCTGATAACATAAAAGATTAAAAAATTAAAAACATTACTAGAGGCAGAAAACCAGCAGGCTGTGAATATTGTCCTTTGAAGAATAAGCCACATTTGGCCAGGTTTTCTAGTAATGATGAGGATAATCTTGAAGCAAGCTGCAAAAATGCAAAAGAACATCCCATCTGCATGAAGTCACTTACATACAATGACCTGAATTTCATTCCACTGCACACGTATACACACAGGCATGAACACTAGACTAGAAGAATCTAGTTCCATCCAATGATTAACAATTCGAAATCAAATGGTTAATTGGACTAGCATCAATCATATGCTAAGCTCAATAATCATAATGCACACCATGTCACATATATTGGTAGACAATATAGAAGCCTGTATCTTCCCTGTGCCTATAACAAGGGATTCAATTTAATGCCTTATTGCTGCTATTTTTCTGAGATCTTTGTGGCAGTACATAGACAATAGTACACAGACAAACACAGTTCAAAAACTTTCTCTTACTCTTTGATGATCAGCTTAATGCTTTAGGTGTTGCATGCCAATCAAACTTTGCATTAAACACGGGAATTCCTCATGGAGTTCCTCTATACTATTCGTCTCTCCAATATCTGAGCGTTGCATACATATAAATGCATTTTCACAACATCCTGTTAGATAGTGGGTGTTATGAGTCCTACTTTACAGATGTGCAGCTAAAGCACAACGAGAACAAGGCTATAAATAGACACTAATTTTCAGAGCCTGGTTTGAGTTGCACATCACTTGCTGTTTTCAGAGTATTTATTCTTCTACAGAAATTTGTACCTATAAAATATATAACACATTCTTTTTAATGCCATAGTATACAAAGAGGGAAACGCTTTTGCCCCCCAGCTTTTGATGATACTCCAGATTACTTGGACTTAGACATTCAAATATAATGATACAAGAACTGAAACCCTGAACTCAGCTGTGGCAAGCTTGTCCAAAGAGTTGAATGAAAATCAGAAGTGCCCATAGTAGCCTGTGCTGCTGAGGAACACATGGTCACATTTGGAGTTTTCTAACAGTTGTAAATCTCTTGGCTAAATATATCCAAATATACTTTTGTCCTGTGTTTCCCACTGTGCTCTAGTTGAGAAATGATTAAAAATAGACATAAGTATTGAAAGATTGCCAGAGCGCCGTACTTGACTTCACTGCTTTCTTGCAGAACTTCTAATGAGAGATAAGTCTCTCACATGGTCTCACTAAGGACTGATGAGAAAGTGAGATAAGTCTACAATGATGCCAATTCATGTGTTACATGAAGAGCTGAAGCCTTGCATTTAATCTAATTTTCTGTATCCTAATTAACCAGCTAAACAGCAAATCGTCTAAAACTGGAATATCTGTGAACATTTTTAAAACCATCAGTAAGTGGTTTTCATTGTCATTTTAAATTCTGCAGGACAATCTAATAATAATAATGATACTCAGTAATACATTTATTGTTATTGTTTTAAATGATTGACTGCAGAACTGTGATGATACAAGTAGGCCTTTTTGCCCTTTTTGAGACCAACTGTCATGATGTAAAAATGATCTACTCATGCGGGATCTTACTTGTAGTGTCAACAGCTTCTAATGAGATCTTTCTAATAGGGATGCTCAATCCTTTACACAAATAGACTTTAGTATTCTCCATGGCAAAACCTGTCAGATAGGAAATATTTTCAGATTACAACTGGAGCTGCACATTGCTGTCAGATTCTGACAAATTATATGTCATATCTGTGCTGTTCATGTCAGTGCCACAGGCTAATAAATAGTGCACTTTTGGGGTGTTCATTGCTTTGGGCAAGCTAGAAACTTAGTCAAGCTTTAGTCATTCAATTTCTTGTTAAACGTAAGAAATGAACTTTTTCAGCCATTCATCACCCACGCAGCAGAGATATTCATGAAATGCTTTGAGGAGGAATTTTTCACACATGTTATCCATGGGAGGTACTCTTCTGGATCTTCTACTCAAAACCAAGAACGAACTGGTTGGCGATGTGACAGTTGAGGGCAGCTTTGGCTGCAGTGACCACAACGTGGACCCTCAGGGAAATGAGAAAGGGTAAATAGCAGAGTACCTAGTGCTAGGGTATAGAGAAGAAGAAGCCAGACTTTTCTTAAAGGTGCTCAGTGATGGGAGGAGAGGCAAGAGTCACAAGTTAAAACAAGGCAATTTCCGAGTAGACAGACAGAAATTTTTTTAACCCTGAAGGTAGTCAAACACCAGAAGAAAAGGCCCAGGAACTGTGGGGAACCTCTGTCCTTGGTCCTGAGCAACCTGAGTTAGGTTGGACCTACCCTGGGTGTGGGACTGGACTGGATGACCTCCAGAGTTCCCTTCCAACCTAAATCATTCTAAAAACTATGACTAACAACCCTGGACATTAAGGAAGTAGAGTTAGGCTTGTTCAGGGAATTGTTAAATTGGTCCTCCTGCGAGGCTGTTCTCACAGGCAAAAGTGCCCAGGGGACTTGGCTGATCTCCAAGGACAAGCTCCGTGATGTGTAAGTACAATTCATCCCAGTTTGCAAGAAAATGGGCAGGGAGACCAGAAGGCCAGCTTGGCTAAACCAGAAATACCAAAATTCCTAACTCAGATAGATAATGACTGCACTAGAAAAAGGTAAATGCTACACCTATTTTCAAAAAATAGCAAGAAAGAGGATTTGGGGAAATATATAGGCTGGTCAACCTAGCCAATTCTAGAGCAAATCCACATGGAAGTCATTCTACATGACACTAAAGTGTTTTATTCAAAAAGGCACAAACCCTAGGTTCAAGGAAGCTGAGTGCAGTCTGCTTAACGGGCAGCTCTAGACAGCTGTTAGATGCAAAATGAATGTTGAGCAGATAATACAGCAGCCTGGCTGTATTATTTAACAGATTAGATTTTCGAACTCTAGTTTTTAGTCTGAATGCTAGCTGAATGATCAGTAGACTACTCACCTGTTTTCCTGCACTGAGGTATTAACTGTATCACTATGATGTTTGTATATTACTGAGTTGTCAAGAGGACATGGATATTCCTCTTTTTCACAAGTCTCAGCTTGTTGATTGAAGTAATGTTCAGATCGCCTTTTTTCCAGCCTCCCACCACTATTGCTGCTTTCCTAGAGCACAACTAAGCTATTCCTAGAACAGTGAGATTAATTAGATCATCGAGCTAATCTGACAGAAAGTTAACACACACACCCAAAATGTGTCCATTACTCCTGAGGTGTTTTGTTTGTTTGTTTGTTTAATGATATCACTTTGTGAACACAAATGTTAAATCCAACACAAGGCAGGGAAGGATACAGACAACTAGGAATGAGTGGAAGGTCATGGACCAGATTTCTCAATTTATTTTCCCGACCCAGCTCCCATCAAAGTCAGTGTCAGCACACGGGAGAGGCTGGGCATGTAAGATCATGAGCAGCTGTGGAAAGGAACTGCTTTTCTCAACAGCAGCAACCTGTTAGATTAACTTGACAACCACAGTCTAAGAAAACCCTGGCCATGTGCAATAACTCTACTTCAGCAATCACCCATTTAAAATGTTTTTGACTTCAAAGATTTAGTGTTATTGTTCATTATTTACCTTACTGTCCTGCTTAAGCTCTGTCTGAGATCAGGACCTCACTGTGCTAGATGTTGTACCTACCTAAAAAGATAACCCTAGGTTCAAAATAGCTGTGAGACTTGAGAGATGAAAGAAAGGAAAATTATTATTCCCCATTCACAAAAGGGAAACCGAGGCAACAAGTGGTTAATGATATAATTTTTAACTTCCTAAGGGGTGTGGGTGCTCAGTTCCCATCCATTTTAACAGAAGTTGAGTATTCAAAGACATGAAAAATCTTTGTAAATCCTACCCTGAATGGATTCCCAAAAGCCTCCCTGGAATTTAATGTATCTTCTTTTTTATAAACATTTAAAGTAGCATATACATATATGCCTATGTCTCTACATGTTTGTGCACTCTCTGGTTTCCAACAAGCAGCCATCTCAGCTTATCTTTGCCTGAGTTGGATTTGTTTTGTAAAATATCACATAATCCATTTACAGGATTGTGTGTAAATGTTTTGGGTAATATACAGGCTGAACAGTTTATCCTTATGTACTTACCCAGACATGGGCCATGTCAACTGCTCAGCTTCCTCTACTGACTGAATTTTCTAAATGTCATGGTCAGTTGTTTTATACTTGTAGGATGCCACAAGCAAATTTTCCACACTGCTTTTGGTGCCAATGGTCCCTAGGAAATTCTCTTTGCAGGGTATTGCCATTGTCCAAATTGCAGGCATAGGCAGACTCCAGACTACACAATCACCCATTAGCCATAGGCTTGGCCACTCCAGCCTCTTCTCTGGGAATCCCAGAAATACTAGATGCCAAAGCCGCCCCCAGCCAGCCAGATCATCCCTCACACATCTATGCATATATAGGAGACTTAAAGTAGACATACATGTAATAGACCTGAAATCACTATAAAGTTTCCTGTTTTAGCTGCCCAATCACCCAGTTTCACCCTCTCCTCCCAGTCAAGACCACAGTCCATAAAAGACATTTCTGCTTGGAATATGATCCACATCTGTGTCCACACAAAACCCCAGTGAAGATTTCACATGACATTGGCAATGAAATGAAGTAAACATCTTCCTGATGTGTGCTGTAGATTAATTGAGGGAAGAGAGGAAGGAGACAGACTAAAAAAAGAGATCTGAAAGACAGACAAGCTCTCTGGAGACATTTTGGGCTTAGGAGCTAAGACTCAGAGTGAGAATTAGAAGGAAGACAAGAATATGGTAAAAGGCAGTCAAAACTAAAGACAAACAAAAGAAGTTGATTGTAACTAGGCTGAATTTAAGCTAATAAATTGGAGAAGCTGTCGGTGGAAGGAACAAAGGAAAACAAGAAGCAGAGCATCCTTGTTCTCCTAAAGAAGCACTGGCTGACTGAAGGGGAGGCCCCTGAGCTGGATACAGCAGCCCTGCAGGTGGCCATAGTCTTCCCTTCCCAAGCCTCACCAAGGAGGCATGATTAATACAGCATTAGCTGAAAGCAGGTACACTCAGCTTTCTGAAATCACATCACCTCTGAACTCTGCTCAACTATTATACAGTGACCATACTGTCTTGACATTTGTTATGGGGAAAAGATGTTCAATTCACATAGTTTAAATAAAATCAAGATCAAAGGTACACATAACTAATTGCCAGCCAGTGAGCTCAGGATCAATACCACTCAAAATCAATACGAGCAATACAACAGATATAACACAACGCCAGACACTTAAAAAATGTTAACATACATCTACACATTTCTAAACTCCCTCTAAGACTAATATTAAAAAGTTCTACTCCCTCTGATACACACCACACTTAAACATGTTTGGGTGCACACACATCCCATGTGCCCTCACCCATTGTGCGTTACATGCACCAGACTCTCCTGAGAGTGAAGGTTCGCCCACTTGCACATCTCTCCTGCTGCAGATGTGGGTGCTCCACACCCCATGCTGCTCCCTACAGCCCCCTAATTCAAAGCCAGTGAGAGATCATCCCACAAGGTCATCTAAGCATGCCCCAGGAGTGAGTCCCTGCATGGTGCACCCCACACTGTCACTCCAGCAGATGGATGCAGGCTGCTCATCACATCCAAAGGGGACGACATGCCAGGCAGAGGCATTGCTCACGATACTGGTGAGGCAGCTTCTGATAGAGTCAAACCAGATTCACGCTACTGCTCCATTCCCACCCCAAGGTTTCTCCCCATTGTTACTAATTTTTATGCCTATATTGCTTCTCAAGCTGACTCCTTTGTTTCAAAAGTGTCTTCATAATTCCCTGATTCCTGTTTAATCTGGCCAATATTTATCCTCCTCTTTAGCACTGTCAGTTGGGCAGACATCCTCTCATAGTTTGGGGTATCTTACTCGCAGACCCCAGGTACACTCACTGCCATCCAACAGCAGTTGTTATTCAGGCCATCCAGCCAAGGGGGGGCTGTGCAGGCACCCCTGCAAGTGCTGCACACAGCGCGCCTGAGCTGCCAGATCGTACTCGATGAGCATATGACAGCCTCATAACCAGCCTCAGGGAAACTTCTGTGAAGATGCCAGTAAAATCTGTAGGAAGAGACTTCATGTTCCCCTTGGAGCCTGAGCCCTGGATGCAGGCAAAGCTCCACAACCTTAGTCCAAACATCGGGGTACAGGGATCATCCCCAGGGTGCCTGGCTGAACCCTGCATCACGTGGATCCCAGAGACGTAACTCTGAGCAAAGAAGACAGAGCTACCAGCTATGGCCACAGAGCCAGCAGCTTCCTCAAGGAATAAGCACAAAGAAACCCATTGGTTTCTGCTTGCTTGTTGTTAAGATATGTGCAAATGTCAGCTGTCAAGTTCATTAAGCTGTTTATTTCAAATACATCAGAAAGCTACTTTATTACCAGACTTCATTGTCATCAGTCTTTGATGTTCTATGTAGCAGGTAGAGTAGAAATACCATAAATAAATGGAGAGGTAGTTCAAAATGATTGTTGGCCCATTACTGTCAAAACAAGATGTTCTAAAAGTTCCCTGAGTACTTTTTATCTAGAGAGTCCATAAAGTTATAATTTTCCTTTCATTTCCTCAAAGTACTAGAAAAGGAAATGGTTTAACAAGGCAAGATCTTAACACATAAATCACAAAGCTATTAATATTTAATGTTTAAATGAAATAAAGGTTTAAAATATTTATCACACTTCCTTTGTTCACAAATCTATCTCAAAGAAACAAGGACAAGGACAAGAAATAATCTGTCACTTGGTTGTCACAAGGATGTTAGCCATCTTACTCCGTTTGTAAAAATCCAGCCTACTTGTCAGACAATTAGTGATAAATGGTTCAGCTTCTAATGCTGCCTTCCCCACGTTAAAAAAAAAATGGTCTATCTACCCTGTCGTGACCTTTCTCATTGAGCATCTAGTCATATTCAAACGAGAAGGTCCTGCCATCCAAAGCTCAATTTTATCACCCACAGTATTACCTTTTCCCGTTCGGGGCTCCTGTGGACCCCTCGAGGTGCCAGGCCTACTAATCTTTTACCCACCTTGTCTTTTTTTTTTTTTTTTTACATTTTTGAGACCCCTTTTCAAAGAATTATACCACTTTCTGTGTATGGAGCAGATAAGTAATACAGGGTAGCTTTAGATAATGAGGTTACTCAGGTAACATGCGTAGGCTGTCTGAATAGTTAATAGAAGAGTGATTTCTCTGGAGATGATTTCCAAACATTCAAAATAGGATCCTGCTCTGACCTGCCCTCTGTCCTCCCCCCAACTACACATGAAACCTCCATCTGGGGCTCCTATGCCATCTCTGCCGCAGGGTGCCAGCCCTGCACCACCACCCTCGCCAGCCTGATGACCCAGCCATCCAGACTGAGAAAACGCTGGAGGGCAGCATGGTCACTTCTCTTATTTGGGGATACAAGGACACTAGCGTGGTGGCAGGAAGGGTGAGGAGAATATGATGTCCTCCTTCCACTACCACATTCAGATGTGTCTGGACTCGTACCTGAACCGAAGACTGAAACTAAAATCAAGAACTCCCAGTTCAAGAGTAGAGCTATGACCTAAATTACATACTGCCTTCCAGAATATATACCAAGAGCAAGGCAGCACGAACTTGTGTGGGCCAGGTTCAGACAATCAGACACAAAGGGTGACTCCAGAGACTTGGGCGATCGTTTTCACTTTATTCACTAAACCTCCATTCTAGCAGTGTGCTACTGGCAGGTCAGCACTAATGATGAACTAGCTCTGAGAGTATACACTGACCCATCGTCCCATCCTGTTAAAATCCTTGCTGCCAAAAATTAGAAATAAATAGAAATAGCATAAATTGCAATCTGAGAACAACAACAAAAAAATTAGTATCAATATGACTGAAGGATCTATGAAAGGTTTTCCACTACACAGTCAGAACTTTGCAGTATTCCAAAAATACAACACATAACTCTAGTTCAGAGGCAAAAGTAAAGATTAAGCCATGATGAAATCCAGAATAGAAGCCAACTTGTTGGCTATTTGTATATTGGCATAGTTCAAGTATGCTTGGGAAATACAATCTACAAGTATTATGGTCCTAAAAAATTGTCCGTGAAAAATAGAATAAATGAGCTTCCTTGAATTCTCCATCAGTAAGTCTTGCCTAGTTACAAATACAGGGCTTTGAGCCAAAAACAGAACTGATGAAATTTATAATCCATGCAGCATTCTCTGCTGGACAAGCCTCTGAGTAACCTGAAGTAATTAGACCTGTTTTGAGCAGGGGGTTGGACTCCATCTCCTCCAGAGGTCCTTTCTAACCTAAATAATTGTATGATTCTATGATACAATGTCTAGACCTTTTTCATTTAAGCTAATCTTACTACAAGTTAGTACAAATTCTTAATTTTTGATGGGCATGTTCTTCATAAAGGAACAGCGTCAAATGCAGTACTTGAACAAAATTCTGGAGGAAATGATTGTATGTTGCAGCGTAGGACTTGCCTCTCAGTGAGGTGGCTGCTCAATGAACTATGTCGTCTCCTGTAGGATGCATTTCCTGTTGGAAGAATATGAGGACCTTTTCTTTATCATACTGTGAAGTACCCATGTGCTAAAAATTGCTGGAACCTGCAGTTCATACTGCTGGCATACCACTTGGTATGACGAATTCAAAACATAAAGGCATTATTTATACACAGAGGGATTCTTAATATTATTCTTGCATGAGAGGTTCAACAATCATGTTGCCCGGTTATTATCTCTCTGTTCATTTGCATCTACGTCCAAGAAGTTTTAGCCCGTAATTCTTTTTCACATAATGTAGGCTTTAATAGCTATTCAGAAGAACACTCTATCTAGCAGAAATATACCTCAGCAGCTCAGTTGGCTGTAATACCATAAAGGAGACACAAAACTGACATAGACATATGGTTATAGGGGATTATAACACTATCTGTATTTGCTGAGTCCCCACTCATCTCCGTGGTCATTTCAGGAGGGCTGAAGGAGGGTGTGGGGGTTAAGTGGTGACTACCCAGACATTGATCTCATAGCGTTCTTCCAAAATCTGTGGCATATCCAGTCCTCTTGTATTTGGTAGCACACTGGGCCAACTATCCTTCCAGAGGCATAGCTGTTTAAACAATGCCTATTTTTTAAAGCTAGGACATTGACAACAATATTAAATAAAAAACAATTGAAAATGGAGAGATTCTTGTAACTTACTGAAACAGAAAACTGAAAACAAATAATCTTGCTTCATTTTGCAGATGAATCCCTGTTTACTTTTTCAGAAATTGGTAATTTTTAAATGAAAAACTGATCATTCTGACATTTTGCAATTCTTTTTCTTACACTTTGTAGCTGAAACCTTTCACCCAACTTAAGCCAAATTCTTTGATAGATTAGATTCTCTCAGACAAAACCAACAACCAAAGTCCTTGCCTAGAACGTTGAAATGAGGGATTTCCAGGAACTCTGATAAATTCCTTTATTATGATAGCTACAAACTATAACAATTTGAAAAACTTTATACACATTTCTCTGGCAATGTTAAAGGAAAGTTAAAAGCAATCCTTATCTCAAATCTGAGGAGTAACCCACTATGGAGGATGGAAGACAGCTGCTCTGGCCTTACGAACGCTTACTCAAGCCTGTCCATTTTCCTCAAGCAATCATGAGCTTGACCACAAATCCACAGCAAATATTCAGTACTGCTGCAGGTCTTATTTATTTTTGATCTATCTGTTTATGTAGCACTCAGTATAATCATCTATAAAAGACTGTTTTAAAGATCTTTTTCATAGCGTAGATGATAAGGGGATAATGAAAAGAATAACTGGTTTACATAATATTCTCTCCCTGTCTGACAAAAAAATCAGTAGGGACCAGAAATCCACTTACAGGGCCACATAATCCTTGCATAAGAATAAGATGTATATCACCCCTTCCTCCAGATGTCATGTGGAGAGTGCCAGGGACGAGGGCAGCCCCCAAGGACAGTTTGCAAGGGTTCTTCCAGATCCTTGTTTGTTTTACCTTGAATCCTCATGTCTTCAGGGAGACTTAAGGTAAGGAGCCTCAAAAGGTGACAAGTTGTCATCACCCACTGGATACTCATTGGCTTTGAGATTATGATTCAGTTATCGAAATCTTAATTTCAAACCGAATACACTCAAACTTCAGAAGAAAAAACAAGGCTTGGGAAGAAAGAGGTGCCAGATTGTTCAAGCAGCAATTTCAAACCACAGGCATTTTAAAAAAAAAAAAAGAAAAAAAAGTCATATAAGCAGCTTAAAAATGCTCATCTGCCAAGGAACAAACTGCAAACTTTAATAGTGATTACATACTCTGTAGATGTTCTCAGTGGGGTAGGAAAAAATTACCACAAATGCTTCGGTAATTGTGTCATACAACTTGGCATTGTTCACTGACCTTCAAACCTGTATTTTCATCTCTCTTGCAATTTGCTGTTCCATAGCGTATGTGCTGCAGAAAGCTTGCTTAGTAGCGGCCTGTTTTTCACAGTCTATGCTTGCTTAAAAGTATTGGCTTGGTATCGGGACAAATGTGCCACTCGGTTACGCAGCAGCCGAACGCCTGGCAGCACACATGACCATAACATGTTGGGTTAACATCGCACAGCACGGAAATGGTTCATAAACATAGTTTTGCACGTGACACATTAAAGAGTTTGACAATATTGTTTTAAACGTTACCCGGGGAGAAATAGCCTCGTTTTCTCCACAGACCACAAAGGAAACCACAGGTTTCCATGCGATGCACCCTTTTGCTAAACCTCGCTTTAAGCCAGGGAGATGTGAGAAACACGATAGCGACAGAATCATAGAATCACGGAAGAGTTTGGGTTGGAAGGGACCTTTAAAGGCCATCTAGTCCAACCCCCTGCAGGGAGCAGGCACAGCTTCAACTAGATCAGGTTGCCCCAATTGGGATGTTGTAGGATTGGGCAATAATTATTTTTGTGCTTCACTGGATTTTGAGGCTTGTAGCAAGTGGTCTAGTACTAAACAGCCTAGGACATGACTTTGTAAGTACCTCCTCCTCTGACTTGCCTTTATCTTAAATGCAGAATTTGTTTGTATGTCTGAAGGTGTATATGTACGCGATTTCAAACCTTGGTTCAGATAAGATTTTTTCTTGAACCAAGAGAGTCTTCTGATTTATCTTGTCCGTCACACATGACACATTAAGCACTTTTATGTGCAGCACGCCTTGGGAAGCACAATAAAGTGTAAAAGTTTGTGCCACTAATGAACACTCATCTAAATCATTTGCATTACCTTTTACACCAGAGGGCTGAGACATTTTGAAATAACTTGAATTAATAAAACTAACTTATTAATTTTTAGAGTTCTAGGGCATTCTGTGAAGAGCAGAATTTAAAGAAGCAGAGCTTAAAAGAAATTTCAGAATAGAATTTGAAGAAATATTTCCATTTCTATTTTCCTATTCTCATTATTACAAGATAAATCATCATTTGATAATGTAAAAATATGTGATGCTAAAATATTAACTCTGAAGTTAAATAAAAGGATGTTTTTACTGTATTAGACTGTGACATTTTCTTCTCACTACATAGCATACTCATGATATGTTTTCATAATGTTCAGTGTTAACAGAACTTTTGAAATTCCTGGGAAAAATAATACTGTTTGCACAATTTCTTTCTCTTACAGATGCAGGAGGTTGATGAAAAATTTAAATGCAGTTCAGAATTGTACATTTCCCTCCAGGACACAAATGCATGTATAAACTTGTAATTGGTTTATATCTTAACCTGAAGGCACAGAAAATATTTTAGCTTTGGAGACCAGCATAGAAAAAAACAGAGTATTACGACTTACACAGATTGTATCAAATCACAAGATTAAATTTTAACGTATAAACACATCTATTTCTGACATGGATGTTTTTATTACAAAATGATGGACTGACTTACCTTAGAAATTTATTTCTACAACAGTATTCAACAGCATTCTAAGGATGGTCCTTTTGTGCCTCCAGATATTTTACAGATAATGCACATAAAATACTGTACTTCTTTCAATCAAAGTCTCGAGTTGACTCTTTGCCTTATGTCAGTTAATTAATTCTATTTTACAACCTCAAAACAGCTTGAAATTCAATAGGATTAGCCTAATTTTACATTTATTATATTCCTCACATCTGCTTTGATTTATAGAAAGCAATCTTTGTTAAAGGAAAACCTGAACCTACTGAATGAAAATATTGTCAGGTATTCAGTCAGTCTGGTTCCTTCATTTCAGCAACTGAAAATGTATTTTTTATAATGTCCACAGATCATTAAAAACACAACTCAACACTTCACAGCTTAGAGACAGTCTTTGTTTAAATTGTAAGTAAGATGAGCTTCACTGTCTCATTCTCAGCAGAACAAAATCGCTATCATAGGGTAACATCCTTCGCTTGCAGAATCATTAGGGAGTTTCTGCCAAAAGTATCAGAGTAAGGTGACATATGGGGAAAGGGAGTCAAAAGATAAAGATGCTTATACTATATGTCTATACATTTACTATGTTGCAGAGATGCAACCGCATGTTATCTCCTCCTTTTAGTTCCATGGAATAATGAAGAGGTTGAGGTGGGGGGAGTGTTGGGCAGAGCAGTTCTGCCCTCCGGGGTCCCGAAATAGCCAGCAGCACCCTGGTAGGACTTACTGGCGCAGTCATCTGTATGCACTACGCAATGATGGCAACTTCCAATGCACTAGTCACTCCCGTTATCTTTTCATGCCCAGTTGGATATTCAGTGCCCTGTTTCATCACAAAAAAAGTACACGAAGGAGCGAAGGATATGCCTGTGCTACTGCTTCCAATATGGACATCACCTGAGATACTTCTTGATTACTTTGCCTGTTTGTGTGCATATGTCCATGGGCGGACAGCCTTGTTAATAATGCATGTGGTCCAGTTCTGATCATCTGTTGTCATCACTGTTAGCAATCTAAATAAACACAATATGCTTTAGCCATCCAGTATGCACCCTTAGTGCATGTGCACTCTTAGTCTACTCTTGAAGGAGCTTTTATATGACTTCTAACTCCTAGTTGATCTCCCACATCCTCACTGGGGAGACTTTGACAGGGAAATTTCCCAAAGACCGTGTAGTTACTGGACATGCTTCATCCAGGATCTGCAGGAGCAGCAGCACGGCTGCCCTACAGCAGCTCCATGAGATTAACTAGTGTTAATGCACACGCACACTGACATTCAGGCACCTCTGGAACTCTAAGTACTTGACTTTCCATCATATCATTCCTTTAATACAGTCTACATGTAAGTGTTATACAGACCAGTATTACTCCTCTGTGTGAAGAGAAACATAAATCAAGCCCAAATGCTACAGTGGACTTTTTAAACTCTTTTTTTCACAGCAAATTCATTAAACTCCAAGATACCCAGGTGCTGAGAAGAAAATAAAGATTTCTTTCCTGAGGTTTTGCTAACATATTTTTTGTGAGCAGATAGTTACAGCTGAACACATACCATCTCAGAACATGAGATTGCATCAGTCTTGTCAACAGAGGATCAAGAACATGAATCACATTGCCAGCAGACTAGCATTTGTGTTAAATATATCAATAACCAGTGTGTTCACATCATGTCTGTTCTTGCCAGAAGGCTTGTATTCTCTATGATGAAGTACAATTTTTCTCATCAGTAAGTCAAAAGCTGGAGCCACTCAGCATTAAATCAGTTGAGGCCAGACATCTATTAACGCATTTAGAGACATAGGCAAACATTTCCAATATACTGTGATAGCTAGCAGATAATTTATTCCTAGTATCTCTGCAAAGGTGGTGATATAGATAATAACTGAAATCAAGCATGAGCTAAAGAATACAAGACCAATATCTTAAAGTAATAATTTTGGTTTAATATATACACGACTGAATCACAGAATCATAGTTTGGGTTGGAAGGGACCTCTAAAGGTCATCTAGTCCAACACTCCTGCAATAAGCAGGGACATCTTCAACTAGATCAGGTTGCTCACAGCCCCGTCCAGCCTGACCTGGAATGTTTCCAGGGATGGGGCATCTACCACCTCTCTGGGCAACCTGTGCCAGTGTTTCACCACCCTCATGGTGAAAAAATGTCTTCCTTAGATCTAGTCGAAATCTACCCTCTCTTAGTTTAAAACCATTACCCCTTGTCCTATCACTACAGGCCCTGCTAAAAAGTCTGTCCCCATCTTTCTTCTAAGCCCCCTTTAAGTACTGGAAGGCTGCAATAAGGTCTCCCCACAGCCTTCTCTTCTCCAGGCTGAGCAACCCCAACTCTCTCAGCCTGTCGTCACAGCAGAGGTGTTCCATCCCACTGATCATTTTGGTGGCCTCCTCTGGACCTGCTCCAACAGGTCCATGTCTTTCCTTGTGCTGAGGGCTCCAGAGCTGGATGCAGGACTCCAGGCGGGGCCTCCCCAGAGCGGAGTAGAGGTGCAGAATCCCCTCCCTTGACCTGCTGGCCACGCTGCTTTGGATGCAGCCCCCGATACAGTTTTCCTTCTGGGCTGTAAGCGCAACATAGCTGGCTAAAGGCCAGCTTCTCATCCCCCAGTACCCCCAAGTCCTTCTCAGCAGGGCTGCCCTCAATCCCTTCATCCTCCAGCCTGTACCAATACCAGGGGTTGCCCTGACCCAGGTGCAGGACGCTGCACTTTGGCCTTCTGGAACCTCATGAGGTTCACATAGGCCCATTCCTCGAGCTTGTCTAGGTCCCTCTGTGGCATCCCATCCCTCAGGCGTGTCAACCGCAACACTCAGCTTAGTGTCATCTGCAAACTTGATGAGGATGCACTCGATCCCACTGTTTGTGTCATTGATATAGGTATTAAAGAGTATTAAAAACTGGTCCCAATATGGACCCCTGAGTGACACCACTTGTCAATGATCTCCCCCTGGACATTGAGCGGTTGACCGCTACCCTCTGGATGTGACCATCCATCCAATTCCTCATCTACCCTACGGTCCATCCATCAAATTTGTCTCTCTCCAATTTACAGAGAAGGATGTTGTGGGCGACCATGTCAAAGGCCTTGCAGAAGTCCAGATAGACTACATCAGTAGCTCTTCCCTTCTCCACTGATGTGGTCACTACATCATAGAAGGTCACAAGGTTGGTGTAAACATGAATCAAATTTTTAATGTTTTGTGCCAAAATTCATCTTTGAGTGGCTTCATGGAATTCAATGCACAGAAGAATAATTTTGGAACCAAAGAACATATCTATATATTTTTAGCTAAATAAAATAGCAACATCAGAGATAAAAGTTGCATTTGTGATTGAAATTATGCCTTTCATATTATTTCAGCTTCAGAACTGGTCTACTTATGTAGCACTTTGTCACGTTTATGTTTTGTTTTAAAACTTACTCCAGGTTATACGCTGATTTCATTTAAATAATGATGATGAAGACAACAATGATGACAATGATGATGACAATAATATCAAGTCTTTCTCATGTCTGGTTTTGATATGTTACTTCAGCAGTTCTCTTGAAAAGTCGTTGCTGGCATGTAAGGTGATGTCTGTCTCTCATTGTATCCAACTCCCCAGCCACAATTTACATAGATCTTCAAGGTCAAATGTTTTTGTTTGGCATTCTTTCAAACTTCTTTCCCAGATGGTATTGAAATGTTTCCTCCACAAGGTTGTTAACTCAGAATTCAGGAGATTTGTTGCCAAAATTTGGGTAATATAGAATTTTAACAGTTTTTGGTAAGTATACTGAAATGGATGCAAGAAACATAAATCCACAATTCTGAAGTTCTTTCAGAATGTCAGTCATGATATAAAAAAAACCATTTGATGGATACAATAGCACTTGAATATGTTTGCACTCTATCTCTAGGGCAACATTTGGATGGAAATTCAAGAAGCCTTTGGTTGGAGTTTCATTACCTCCAAAGTTCATTATGGAGCTGGATGATAGAATAGATTAGTTAAATTAGTTGCTGTGACATACTGGTGGAAAGCATATGCCTTGGTGTCTTGTGATGGCAAGAAAAGGAAACAAGAGGGAGTGGGTATGGCTTACTTGATTTCACTCAAAGCCTATTCTTTCTTTTGTTCCTGAAAAAGTGAAGTGCAAATTAATGGAAATTTTACAGAGGGCTTTTAAAGATGCCCAGCATTTGCCTTCTTAATGAGATGACCCTCAGAAAGTCCTGAAGTGGCAATAGCAGGAGCATCATATAAACCCAAGAAAAAGACACAGTTTCTATGCTTTTGTTTCAGAGAGGCAAAGTGAAGACAAAGAAGTACCTCTGCAAGAGATTAGGGTGGGTAGAGTTTGAGAACTGTATTGCATATCATGAGGCTTTACCTGAGGCCATGACAGTATAAGGGGCCTGGGACTGAAGGTGGGTTTCGGGAAGGCAGTTGGAGTTTTGCTGTGGTAGCATAAATTGCATCAGGTTTTATTTCTGATTTTCTAAGTGTGATTTCCTTTCAATTCAAATCTATATGGATCAGCTAACACAGTAGTAGGTAAACTATTTGTGACTGCCTTACTGTAATAGAACTCCCATTCAAACTGTTTTCCTTTGCAATCCTGTTTCACTGCATGTATGAATTATCTGGTTCACAATCATGGATGTTTTCTGTAGACACTCAGGGAATTTGGGGTCAAATCCGTACCTTATGAAGACAGAAAATGGCTTGCGCTTCCCCCACCCCCTCTTTTTTTTCTCTTAGGAATCCAACCCAAACTGGATTTGACTGAAAGAACTGAGTAGCTGGATCATGTTGCTTTGCCTTTGCCTGCTCATGATACTCTTCAGCCAAGAATAGCTAACATTCACAAGCTCTCAAGGATCCTTTTACCCCAGCCATGTGTTTTGGAACCAGACAATACAGCCATGTCTGCATGCCATGTCTGCCTCACATAATAAACTCTGCCCCTTCCAACTTGGGTCTCCACATCACACTGCCAGTCTTCCCCCCACACGGCGCACAAACAGGAGCAGTTTATTTGACCTGATAACCAGTTACCATTGTCAGAACTAAGTGACCAAAGTGAGATTCGCAGGACATTAGTTTGGCACCATCTTTAAAATTTGTCAGCATCATTTCATTGAAAGATTAAAGAGGTAATCACCCGACACCTCCGGCTCCATTATTCACCATTTACAAGTATCTGAACTGGGACTGGCTATGAAAATACAGCAGCAGTTCTGCAGAATAACAGAATTATCAAAATACACTGTAAAGAATGCAAAACACATGTTGGCATTTTCCTTTCATTCTACTAGGGTTTTTGGTTTTTTTCTGTAATAAATCTACAAAGAACTGATAGATTACATTGTCTTTGATTCTTCTTATCTGTACTGCAAAACATAAACCGAATATATTTCTAATAAAGACCCTAATTCCTCTTACTGAACTATGCCTTTCCCAAGTGGTAACAAAAGCCTGGAAAGTAAAAAAAAAAAGAAACAAAAACCCAACATAGCCATTCACTTCAAGAGTGTGAACTTGTACACTACGTATTTTTCTGTTTAGAAATTATTTGTGTGAGAAAACAGAACCTAGGCATTGATGAGGAAGGCTTTCCTCTGATAATTTGATTTTTTTCATTTGCACGTGCTTCCACAGTGCCTCCAGGGACTTGTACATTCGAGCTTCTGATTCTCCCATATGGATTAAACACCTTGGCCAGACTACAGTGACGTCTCACAGTCATTCCTTTTAATGAGACACTGTAATGCCTACTGGAAATCTAAGTGACAGTGAATTGGAATAAATATAGTCCAGCTGAAGAATCAAAACATAGAGGAAAACAAGGGCACAAGATGTTCAAATTACAACAACCAAGAAAACCAATAACCAAATTTACAAGGAGAAAAAATCCATTATATTTTTAAATGTCTTTTTCCTTAAGAAATATGAAAAGTCCTGTAAAGGACACTTTACTAGAAAAGAAAGAGCTATCAAAATGACATTTCCATCATTTGAAAATGATTTTTGACAGAAAATTGTGGACCAGAACCAAACCCCTGTTGAACATGTTTGTCGAGAGTCAGTGCTGCCCATGGGGCAGGCAGGGCACGACATGCAGGATAATGACTTACATCTGGAAAATGCAGCCTAATCCACTTTGCTAGGAAAAAAAGCAGGATTACCCGACATTCAAATACCTTCTGATGGCCTGAAACTAAAAGTGTCCACAGCCTGCAGTTTGACACGTAGTACCTTTATTTTTCTTCTTCAGGACTCATCTCAGGGGAAAGAAAATGAAAACCTCAGAAAGAAAGCACTTGAGAGACGAAAATATCATTGTTTTGAACATTACAGACAGTAAGCATTCATTATTGAACTTAAGAAGTTCTGGCATTTCATTCATTACATGTTCAAAATATTTTAAATATGGACTGTTAATATTGCTCTCAGGCTTTTATAGAACACATTGAGCTACTGTTATTTGAGAAATCAAGCTCTACTACATTATTTATAGAGCCAGTAACAAATACATGAGCAATTCAGAAATGTAAGTAGTAGAAGTTACACTTTTTAAATATCAGAGGCCAGATCAGGTGGTGTAAAATGGCACGGCTTGACTGTGGGCTCTGAGCAGTATTGTGACTTGTGTCGGTTCTGGATCCGGATGATCCATATTGGTACACAATTTGAATGTCCGCTTTCCTTGCAAATGTATACCTTTTGATGTATTGGCTATATACACAATTTTGATACATTGGGCTTTCAATGTATTTTGCTACAAATCCAGTAATACAATGACGCAGGTAATTCCTTAAAGCGTTTCTATTTACAGTACCCCTCAACACTGCATATTTTACTACATAACTAACTGCAATCAAAGGAAGTAGGAAATAAACCCACAAAACCCCCACCATTAACCATTGGATTAAGTCATAAGGGAGAACCTAACTGAGAGCTAATTTGAATGAAAGTCTTAGAAAGTCAGTGGCTGAATACAATAAATATTCTATCAATGGTATGGATTGTATTTTGGATGTTCATATCCCAGATAAAGACGCTGTCATTTGAGTTACAGAATTGCTCTAACTGGGGACATGTTGTGGGGTAGAATTAACTAGCATTAATTAAAGAGGGGGAAAAAAAAAAGCAAAAAAAAAGTCTCAATTGTGATTATAATAAGAGGTTTCATACAGACTCTTTCCATTCTTGTCTGGTTCTGGTACTATATTATCCATCTTCTTCCTCTTCCTACTTGCTGGAGACCTGTTCTTCCTGCCAGCTGGACTGGGGCACTACCTCTTCCCGTCATAAAGAAGAGCAATATTTTGTTCATACCCTGTCTGGTCTAACTCTACAGGAAATAGAAATGATAGAATATTCAGTCATATCAGCACACATTAACCTGAAGCGTAACTAATTATTGTACAGCAGCACTTCTCACAATTCAATCAGTATTTACCTTAATTCAGTATTTGAGTACAACTAAAATGATTTTTAAAAAAATGCTTTTATAGCTTTTTCATTGAAATTTGAGATTGCTAACTCTCATAAAAATGAAATGTGAATAGCACTGATGAAATATAGTATAATGTAGGTAGATGTTATGCAAGTATCACCAAGAACCTCTGTGAATGCAGCTCTATTCTCACCTGAAAGAGCCTTGCTGATATTCCTTCCATATTCTGATTAGATTGCAGACACTGAAAGGGGAATAAATAGCTATCTGCATAAAACAGCCACAAGCTAGCAAGAAAATAGTATTCTGGAATAAAGATATGCAGATTTATTTTTACCACGAAGGGGAAATAATTAAATTTGAACCTGAAGGGGTTCTAAGCACACTCTGTCAATAAATTGCATGCCAGAAAAAATAGGTCTGAATACCAAATTAACTGGTGCCCATTTTTATTTAAAGTATGTATACGTGTGTGTGTATGTCTGGGGAGTTTCAGTTAACTGCACTTCAGGGAAAGCATGGAAGATCAAATCCCATGCTGTGAAGCCACAACCCTGGACTGCTACTATGCTGCTGACCTCCTGTGATCCACGAGGCATTTGAAACTGAAGTAGGTGTCACAAAGACACAGAATTCTTTTTTGAAAAATGATATTAAGCTGCTGGGCATTTTATAAAAGTATATAAGGAGTTAATTTAAAACAGGTATTAATAATAGCTGGAAATGGATTTTTCTGACTTTCTGCTGCCTTCTCAAGATTTGTCACTGTCCCCCAGTCACACCAGAATGACAAACAATTCATGTTTCAATTTGAACACATATTCAAGTCTAATTATGTCAGATTCTTTCCAATTACGTTTCAATTCATTGGACCAGTTAGTTGTAAAATTTTACTACTCAGAAATCCAGAATCACAGAAGAGAAAGTAATTTAGGGCACAAAATGTCTAAGATAGTTTTATATATGTTTGACAGTCTTTACAAGAATTCATTCTGATGACAGAGTGGCGATGGAAGCACTGAACCAGGCTTGCACAACACAGAAATTTCTTGTATGTGCTACAGAACTGCAGAGAAACATATTTATACAACAAAAGACAATTTTCCATCTTCCTTATCCACAAAACAAGGGACGGTGGTAAAATATTAATATGTCTTGTGAATATAGCAAATGTAACAAAACAACAAAAAGCATTCAACATTTATGCAGAAGTACTGTTTTCCTCAGGGTCTCTGTCTACGAGATGAATGCTCCCCGTGATCACCGACTCCTCTTGAGCTGAGGTGTTCTCCAGCTGCTTGTTTGAGCAATATGGAATGTGGCCACAAAAATACATGTAAATCCATGGGTTGGTGCAACTATTTAAATTGCCAAGGAGCATGATAATGGTGAATGTCGAACCTAGAATGAAATCGTTAAAGGAATAACAGAGTAAATAAAGCACTCGTACAAATAAGTAACATTTTCACAGCCTGCTGCTTTCTGGTGTACCTGCTCATATATTAAAGTTAATCTAAGAGTAGGAATTTCCCATTTATTCCATGTGATTTCTAATTGTGGAAGGTACGAAACACACTGTATTGTATGCATATCACAGTTAAATAGTTCCATATATATAGCTCCTTTTTGGTGTAGCTGCATTAAATTTAAAAGCAATTGCTAACCTGCTGTACAGGTATGGATAAATGCAGATATTGATATAAATATATGTACAGTAAGACTCAAATTTACAGTGACAGAAAGAATTCTTAAAACAAAGATCAGAGGTTGGTTTTTTTCATCAAAGCTATTATCTTTTTTTTCTCCTCTGTTTTATATCTTTGAGTTTAGAATAGGTGAACTTAAATGAAGTCACCTACAGAGTCTGCCTTTCACAAAGAGGCAACAGTATAAGTTTGATAAGATTAATCTTGTTTACAACATAGTGTTCTTTGGTATCTCTCTCAGACTTGCTTTTTTCGCTTTATAAACAGCTGTTTCACAATTTTTAATTGTTTCACAGTGTACTACAGATATTGCATCAATATGATTTCAATACTAAGAAGAAAAATCAGATGGCTTATAACATCTCTGTTCTCTCCAGTAAATGAGAAATCTTTATTTTATTACTTTGAATAACTAAATACCCCTTTTCACCTCAAGAACCCAAAATACTGCTGCTATAATATCTAAAACCTCTAAAAGTCTGAACCCTTGCTGGAGCAGATGATACTTTTCCCTGTGCTGTTTCTTAACCTTTAAATCATTAATCACTCAAAACATACACACACCACACACAAAATACACAGCGATACGATGTTTTGATCACAGAACACATGACGTTCTCTGTACCTAATTAAATATAGCAGATAACAAATCCAGGATTTTCTTTTTAATCATACTCAAATGATCACATGTAACTTCTACACAAAAGCAAAGTGCAAATATAAAGCAATATAGCAACGTGCTAGCCTCTTATGAAGGCATGAAGGAGGACGGAGAGTATCTTACCTTCGGTCATGACACTGGGGAACCACACAGACCACAGCTGTGCAATGAAGAAAGGTGACCAACAGAGAACATATGCAACAACTGTCACCACTGTCACTTTTACAGTCTTGATCATAGCCTTTGAAATACAGTTCACACTGCTTGCTCGGGATGGCAGGGCTTGCTTCTGATTTGTTACTTCACATTCATTCTGTTTTTTCACAGATACATTTCTTTTGATTATTTTGCAAATCTTAACCTGGCATATGATAAGGATGGCTGAGGGAATGAAGAATATAACTACAAAAATCCAAGTCACATATGCCCTTGGGCCCCATGGCTGAATAAATTCACCCCAACATTCAAAGATACCTGGAGATATTTCAGTCTTAGAAAAGATAAATACCTGTGGTAGACTAAGAATCAGTGATATAGACCAGCTGGTGCAAATGGGGATGTTCCAGAGAGCTCTCTTCTTTTGGAAAGTGACCATAGGGTAGCAAACCGCTTGATACCTGTCCACTGTCATGACCACTATCATATAAGTAGAGGCAAACATGCCCAGCAATTGTAAATACTTGATAATTCTGCACAAGAAATCTGGCCCTATGAAAACATCTGTAATATCCCATATCAGTTGAGGCAGCACTTGAAAAAAGGCTACCACTAAGTCAGCGATGCTGAGGTGAAGCATGAATACATACATCCTGGAGAGCTTCTTTCTTCTTCGCCACAGCACCAGTATGAGAATACAATTGCCCACAGACGCTGTCAGAAATATGACCCCCAGTACAGCAATCTCTACTTGAGCTAACTGCTCATCTCTTTCTGGTCTTCCAACAGGATCTGACCGATTTGCCAAACTCAGGAATCTGTGAGGAGAAGGACTCTCGGTCTGATGTGAGTTATCCTGCATAGGAAATGAAAAATTCTTCATCGTGCACAGAAGCGACTTACAGTAGCTGCTACTTGCGACTCAGGTTGACAGCTGTGAAGTACTGGCCAGCAAGCAAACCAGCCCGGGTTCAGGTTTCGGTGTATCTTCAAGCAAATCTCCTCCTGCTTGTGCGAACTAAAGCGGGGGGACCTGGATCTTGATAAAATTCTGCCTCTTGCTGGCGTGCAAAAAGGCTTTATATAGGCTCCCGGCAGAGCCTTATGTAACCGCAGAGCCCTCGGGTAGGCTGCAGGGACTGCAGCCAATGGCAGAGCGAGCCACACAATTGGGGGAAAGAGATAAATAAAAGGCGAACTTCAGAGGCTCAACGTAATTCAATTACTCACTTCAGTCAAAACCCGAACTTGTAAATAGCTGTGGCCAAAATCATACTTAAATTATATTACTCGGGAGAGTTCGGGCAAATATTTTTTTGCGCAAACCAGCAGTGCACACTTCGGCTGAAGCGGGAGGAATGTTTATACGTAGACGGAAAGTTGGGCCCCTGAGCTCAGGCGCATCGTAACTGCAATTCTCTAGGCTCCTGGGGCACAACCACATCCTAAATGCAGCAGGACAAAGAAATGCATTTTTCCACAGCTTTTTTTTTTTCCTTCTCTTTTTTGGAGTCACCTGATTCTTTAAAAAAAAAAAAAAAGATTTTAACTAAAAATAATCTTTTTATTTCAAGACGGGGTCAAGACTTAGAGGTTTTTTCTCAGCAAAATGAAAAATAACACATGTGAAATAAATTACTTTTAATGGTACTGTGAGTCTACTGAGAATTTAATAGAAAAATAAGTGAAAATTCAGTGGGAAATCCAACTGAGGAAAAGGTCCCTACAATGAAACAGTTTCCAAGGCTCTCTATTCTACTATAGTGCTGAAGGCCAGGAGGTCATTTTTCGGTACCTAATCCTTTTTATTTTTGTGGAGTAAGTTGAATCATGACCACAAGAATTGCATTGTTCTTTGACCTTCCAATATGACTTTTCCATATTGTTAGTGGCAGATAAAAATAGCAATTTTGATTTAATTTCATCTGCTCTCCCTCAGTCTGCCCTCTTAATCACAAAAGAGAGATTTAATAAAATGAATTAATTTAATATGAAAGATAATATGTATTTTTATGCGATCTTGTCTGAAGCTAGAGCATTCATATCCTTTTGATTACAGTCAGGAGATGGGTAATTTGAAGTCTGTCTGAAGAGGAAACCAATAAGGTTAAAAGTATGTCCGTGCTGCAGGAATAGTACACAATGCTGCACCTATGCTGATTAACCGCTGTGGTCAGGACTATGTTATAAAACCAGCTCTGGAATCTCACAAACAGACTGCCATCTCTGTGGCACTAACTGCTTTCATATATTGACAGGGGAAGGGCAAAATTCATAAACAGGATGCTGAGATAGACTACAACAGTTTATAAGAACAGCATGATCTCTTTTCTTCTCCCTCTTCCTGCCTCCATACCACCATAGAACTGATGTTAATATCTCAAGCAAGGGTAAGACTATGAGAAAGACAACAGACAAGCTGAACAACCTCAGGAAACTTTGCCACCCCCAGCAGCTATAAGCATCCATAATCCAGACTTGGCTGAACGCTGCTGCAGCTGCTGGAGTCAACAACAGCTTTTCTCTATGACCATGTTGCAAAGCGTATGAATCACAACAACTTAATCTAATATATCTGATAATTTTTTCCTAAATGGAAGCCCATTTGTAGGAAACTTGGATTCTTCAGGTTGTTTCCTTTTAGTTCCGCCCCCTCCCCAAGTTTGGAATCTATCCCAATTAGTGGGAAACAGCATGGCAAGACCCTACAGTCACAAATGGTTCTGCCTTTACCCTCACCCTCCCTTCACCCAGCAACTTGCAGAAGACTGAACTGGCCATAGACCAAAAATCCTTGGCAATTCTGCTGACAGCAAACACTGCACGGCAGAACAGGCTGGCTGAGCTCCTGTTCTGCCTTCAGATGGAGACGAAATTTCAGGTGTGTTCTCTAACATCATTTACCTTGACCATCCTCACTCCATGAGTTAACAAAAAGACAGGCGGGATCTTATTCTTGTAGCACGGTAGCCATCTACATCTAGGCAGAGCTAGGACTAAGTGGGTTGAAACAGGAACATGCTGTATAGAAAACTAAGCCCTCAGTGAGGCATGGAAGATAAATTTACATTCCATGATCTGAAAGATGATCATGGAATTATATGTAAAAAGACCAGAATATGCAACACGGGTCGTTTCTGGGATACTACTGGAAGACTAACCAGAATATAGTACCAGAAGCATATAACTGTATGATTTTCATAATGCATAATGTATGGGTAGACATATATTTCAGGCAAATGTGTTTTATCACCTACATCTAGAATAGTTGAACAAGATCCCTGGGAACATGCAACCCTTCCTAGGGGTACACACGTACACAGAACACACTGTCTTGGCAGCAGACATGCTATAATAGATGTCAGACCCAGCATGTGGACATAGGTTAAAGGGCAAGCACGCTTCAACAAGTGGCCTTTGCCATGTTTATAAAAAGGAACACATTATTCTAGTGATGTAAGACTCTACTCCATATTGCATATAATCAGTTCAATATATGTTAATGGTTTCATAACTTTATAATTGTGTCCTTTCTATTTTTTTCCTCCACACCAGCAGACATTCAGGGTAAAGTTATACTGAAATTGAATCCACTCAGGGAATATAACTTGCTGAGAAAAGAAAAACATGATAACAGATGAAAATGTTTAAGTAGTCTTAGCTGTTCTTTTATTCCAATAGTGTCCTCCTCCTGTTGCCCAACTTTGCTTCATTACAAACCATATCTGTCCAAGTTAAATTCTTTTCCTAAATCATTTACTGTCAGTAGTGTGGGAAGGCACATTTTAATTAACTCCTGCTGACTTTCTCACTGTTGACTCTCATCTAATGTTCATGGGTTAGCTAGTAGGGAGGGATTCAGCTCATGGATCAAGACTTATATTTAGATGTCTGCTTAGAATTACAGAATCACACAGCTGCTCAAAGCAGGGAAAACACTGAATCCAGACCAATTTACTTAGGATTTGTCCAGTCAGGTCTTGAAAACCTCCAAGAGCAGAGATCCCACAACCTTCCTGGGTAGCCAGTTGCAAACTCTTCATTATTTTCATTGTGGAAGAGCTTTCCTCACATGCCACCAGACCCTCCCCTGATTCTCACCACCTTCTCTCATTCTTCTGCCGTGACCTCAGCAAGAGCCTGGTTTGGACCTCCCACTAGCCTCCCCAGGCACTGGGGGTATCTGTAGGCCCCTTGAAGACATCTCTCCTCCAGGCTGAAAAAGCTGTATTGGAAGTGTTGCAGAAGATGTTGTATTCGAGGAGTTCGTGATCTTGAACAGGACATGTCTGATCTACTGAGCTTTGTACTTAAAGGCTGGGCTGTGCACTGGTGAAGAGTATGACAGAGATGACGTCTCAGCACGTCAGGAGAAGATACAAGACTGTTTGCCACACAAAACAAAAGGCTCCACGGCATGGGAGGGAGAAGGAACCTCTCCACAGATGGCATCTGTACAGTGTGCCAGGGGAAGATCTATCTGTCCAATGATGCACAAAAGTGGGGCTCCCAGCATTGAGAGGAACCTAAGATATCCTCGCTATCTATATTCCTGGTTTTAGCCTATCTTACAAAACCAGCTATTTTACCACACCCTTTATTGCTGCAACCCCTGATGCAGAGCACAAGCCCAGCTCACTCAGCCTCCTCCAACAGGTTACATCTTCCAGCCCTCAGACCATCTTCATGACCCTACGCTGAGCTCACACAAGCTCATCAACACCTTTTCTGTGCGGGGACTCCACAACTGGAGGCAATGTTCCAAATGTGGTATAATGAGTGCTGAGTAGAGGGGAGAAACCACTTCCCTTGACCTATGGATTACGTGTGATCTGTGTGTCCCACCGTCCATCATATCCAAAGGAAATCAAGGCTTCAGTTCAGTGCCTAAACATAGGAACAGAGTACTGTTTGAGTTGCCCTAGGGTATACTGGCATGGCCTAAGACTAATTTAGCATAGGCTTTACCCTATCATTGTCTTAGGATTGTGGAACAATTTAACTTTCTAAAATCTTCCCATGTAGTTTCCTCAGTGTATTACTTCTTAAATATATCTTGGGAGATAGGGTACAGCCCATTTTGTTGTTATTGCTGCGATTCGCAAAATTCCAACATTATCTGAATAATAATTCCTTTATTGTTCCTCTGGCATTTGATACTTTAAATCTGTGGTATTGTCAAGTAATCCATCTGAATTTACTGAGGCTATACAAGACGTAAATCAGGTAAGCAAAAAAAAAAAGCATTTTTTTCTGTACCTGTAGTTGGGTAATCATTTCAAGTCACTGGTTGTTTGAGCAGATATTTTCAAAGCCAGGATTTAGGCAAATCTCAGCCACAACTTATCCTGTGAGAACAATACTCACTATACTCGCCTGAGTACCTTAATCATAGAATCACAGAATCATAGAAATATTGGTTGGTAGGGACATCTTGAGGTCTTCCTCCAGAGCATAACTGCCTACTAAAGAGGGACTATCACCATCACTAGATCAGGTCAGACACAGCTTTGTCCAGTCAGGTCTTGAAATCCTTCAAGTACAGAAATTCTGCCCCTCTGGCAGTCTGTTCCAATGCTTGTAGTGAAAAATTACTTCCTAAAGCTCATTCAGACCCTCCCGCAGCGACCGTTGTCCCCTGTTAGATCACCTGCCACCACTGAGAACAATTTGGTTCCATCAACTCTGTAGCTTCTCCTAAAGTACTTATAGGCTGGTATTAGATAAATCCTTAACAAAATCTTTGCCAGACTAAACAATCTTTGTCTTCCAAGAACTGCATGAATTGCAGTGCATTGCAGATGCTTTTTGCCAAGCCAGGCAAGGAATATATGCTGAAGCAGAAATACATGCATTTTAATGTTACCCCCCCAACTTCTAAAAATCGGCAACTGTTTCACCTCATGACAGACATTATTTATGAAATACAACTTATGAAGATAATAGTTTGCAGTCTTTTACTTTGCAATGCATAACCAAGTTCTAAGAAGTTCCAATTTAAGAAAAGATCAAGTGGAAAATACCTCTGTATGCTTTTGATTTAAGAAACCCAGGTCTTCCTCTTTTCCCTGTGAGATTCTGTAGATCTGAAGAGCTAGTAGACTATTGCCACTGCACTTATCAAGTCATGAAAACCAATTAATTACGAAAAGCAAATTTTCACATGGTTGGCTACATCTCTAGAAGATTTCTAAATTATTTCCTTAGCACTCAGGTGGTTCTATTTCTTTTCCAACATTAAAATGTAAAAACCAACTACGTTAGGCCCTATAGGGTGGAAAGGGATAGAGAGTGCAGTAAAAGATTCAGCTATCAGGAAGATGGTAGAAACATTGACTTGTTAATATATTTTTATATAAAACATTTACTTAGTAATATATTCTAGGGTACGGAAAAAGAATTAACGTAGTATTGCATTGAAATTGCCCCAGTGATAGAGCATATGCTCTAGGAGATGTATCAAGTAATGTTAGCACATACCAGCAGCATGAAATGTAATGAGAACTCCTTTTGGAAGTAGTATAATGGCTAGCACATGGATAATTTCATATAGGAGATTAGGGAACGTTACACATGAGTATTGCTCAAGGATTTAGCCTGTAGCATGGATGCATGTCCAGCAAGGTAGATTCATATATTTCAGTATTAAAATATTGCTTATTTCCAGATACAATGGATAAACTACTTCACTGTAAGTCCGCTTTAATGGACTACAATTACGTAGCCCTTCCTGCTGCTGTACTGGTACAGCCTCCTACAGTTCTGGTTTCTTAAAAAAAAATCCCACTATGAATTTAATAGTTATATTGACATACAAGGTACTTTGGACCAGGATTAATGATTCACGCCAACCCTATAGAGTTAGAAAGTTATTAGAGAGGGTCTATGGAAAAAAAGCAGCCTCAAATGCAACAGCTAAAGCCAATGGGCCAACAAAAGATAGAGAAAAAAGTACTGAAAACAGTATTGCAGACAGCATATATACAATCATTGAATAATTTGGACAAAAACACTTCTGGGCAGGAAGGAGAACTTTTAGGAAAGCCAGCAGTGTGCCCAGGTGACCAAGAAGGCCAACAGCATCCTGGCTCATGCCAGAAACAGTCTGGCCAGCAGGACTAGGGAAATGATCATCCCCCTGTACTCGGCACTGGTGAGGCCACACCTCGAATACTGTGTTCAGTTTTGGGCCTCTCGCTACAAGAAGGACATTGGTTGCTGAAGCGTGTCCAGAGAAGAGCAATGAAGCTGGTGAAGGGTCTAGAGAACAAGTCCTATGAAGAGCAGCTGAGGGAACTGAAGTTGTTTAGTCTGGAAAAAAGGAGGCTCAGGGGAGACCTCATTGCTCTCTACAACTACCTGAAAGGGGGTTGTGGTGAGGTGGATGTTGGTCTCTTCTCCCAAGTAACTAGCAATAGGACAAGAGGAAATGGCCTCAGGTTGGGCCAGGGAAGGTTTAGACTGGATGTTAGGAAAAGTTTCTTCACGGAAAGGGTTGTCAAGCATTGGAACAGGCTGGCCAGGGCAGTGGTTGAGTCACCATCCCTGGGGGGATCTAAAAGAAATGTAGATTTGGTGCTTAGGGACACAGTTTAGTGGTGGACTTGGCAGTGTTAGGTTTAAGGTGATGGACTCGATGATCTTAAATGTCTTTTCCAGCCTAAATGATTCTATGATTCTAGAAAATGTCAGGACAACCCAAAACCTCATCCACTTACAGTCCAGAAGTACTATAAACTACCCTTAACTTGGCAAATTAACATTATAACGAATATGAGACAATGTTCTGTCCTGCTAACTTCGTTTATATAGTAAAAATGGAATTTAAACTCTTTGAGGTGGATCTAGCTCTTAGTTGTGCAGATGCCTATGTTTTCTCTGTGTGTGTGTGTGCACGTGTGTGCAAAAGCTGCTCCCCTACACACACACAACCCGGATGCCTTTCACTTTCCATAAAACTATATTCATTTCCCAGATGAGTAGGTAAACTATGTGTTTAAAGGAAGTGGAAGTTACTTCAGTAAGATTAAAGCTACAACAAATCCAGCTTTACATCTTTAAAAACATAGGACTGCAACACATCAAACTACTATAATTACTGTTAGGCAATATTTTGGAACAAGAATCTGCTAAATTAAGCGCATCCTTCAGTAGGAGTTAGCCACAGGCATTAAAGCCAGAGAAAAAACAAAGTGTATGGGCCCCCTGTGACTCGTAACTAGGCATGTCTCAGGTACTTACCATAAAACAGTACCACTAACTACGTACATTACTACGTGCCTCTTTTTAATCCCTAAAGAGATTATGTCTGAAAGAGTAACTTCTTAACCTGTTCCAGTAAAAGCTTTATTATTGACCAGTGCTGACCTCATTCTTTGGGTATGTTGCTGATTTCAAAGACATTACTGACGGCAGTGAGTGAGAGTTCCACTCAGCCCGAAGACTAGAACTGGTTTGCTTAATTCATGTACTTGAATTATGGTGGTAGAATTACCTTCCACAGCTTATAAATCATTCTCTAAATAATGCTTTTTTCCCTTTGCTAATTTTGTGCAACTTTAATAAATAGTGTTTACTTGTACATTATTGAGCTTTTACTAGTACTTCTACAACTTTCATCAGGCTACTTTGAGTTAGAAATAAATCATTATAAATCAGGTACGTAGGCTTCTGCCAAAAAGCATCTTTTTCATTTTCAGCATTCCAGACAGTCTGGATCCTCTATTAAGACACTAAATGGCCTTGCAGCTCACCTGCCACCAGGGCTGTGGAAAACAACTGACAGAAAAAGAGCCTTGCTGAGGCTGGTCAGAGCAAACAAAAGTGGAGAAATAATGTGTAACTTCAGGAGAAGGAACTATGATGGACTGGTTTTGAAGAAGAATGACAAAATACTTTTTCCACAGATGAGAAGTTATGAACGGAGTTTTTTAATAAAGGGAAAAATGCTAAGATGGAACCTAGTATAATACCTCAAGGTCTGGTGCAAAGGTCAGACATATTTCAATGTTTTAATTAAAAACCGAAGTAAATAGCAATGACTCAAGTTCTCCAACAATACTGAATAAGCAACTGAAAACAATGAGGACAGTGAATTCATTTCAGTGGACCTAAAGAGACTGTGCATTTTGACCTTCTTCCATTCGTGCCAAGAAGTTTGCCTGGCACTTGCACAGTCATACTGTCAACCAGGCCCTGTGGTAACAAAATTCACATCTATCAGTTCTTGAACACTGAAAGAGAAAAAAACCTACTATTATAGTAATCACAGGGGCCTGAAAAGGAATTACAGTATGACCTCTAGCATGAGTCTGAATTTCAAAGTCTAAGCAATCAACTGCATTATTCATATTTACTATATAATTATTTGATTAGTACACTCTTGGTTTTAGCAGCTAGATTTCTTGAACGCACAAAAGCTCTGATCAAGGCCAGGGACCATTGACTATTAGCTGTGGAGGCACAGGAAATCGATGCTAGCTGTGTGAAGGACTCCAGGTACCAATTCCCTGAGCAGAATCCAAAATCCCTGATTTAGGGATCCAAGCACCATAACTTTGCACCGGAAGCAGAAGACTGCTTGGATTTAGCAAAGCAGGAGAATGAACAGAGGGTCTTTTCTGATTACAGTTGATAAGGCTGCCTGCACTGCCCGACACCGCACTGAAGATCACCAGGCTGCCTTGGAGTCTGTGCAGTCACAGTAGCAGCAGAGAGAGGGAACGATCAGGTGGGATTTGGCGGAATCTGTTACAGTTCTAGTACTGCCTATGTACATTGTGGTTTAACAGCAAAGAAGTCTGTGCTGGTTATAGAATCATAGAATCATAAAATAGTTTGGGTTGGAAGGGACCTTTAAAGGCCATCTAGTCCAACCCCGCTGCAATGAGCAGGGACATCTTCAACTAGATCAGGTTGCTCAGAGCCCCGTCCAACCTGACCTTCAGTGTTTCCAGGGATGGGGCATCTACCACCTCTCTGGGCAACCTGTGCCAGTGTTGCACCACCCTCACTGTGAAAAATTTCTTCCTTAGATCAGGTCTGAATCTACCCTCTTTCGGTTTAAAACCATTACCCCTTGTCCTATCGCAACAGGCCCTGCTAAAGTGTCTGTCCCATAAATGCTCTACACATCTATACATAACAGGCAATGCAAAGCAGGTTTTTGAACCGCAACCCCAGACTGTGTTGCTAACTCACAGCACCTGGTGCATGCACAGAGTGCGACGGCGCGGGCAGCAGCTCGAATCCTGCGAGCAGTCACGTTAGTGTGATGGACTTGATGAACTCACATTTTAACGTGTGATTCAGTGTGGATGTACCCTTGGAGACTCTGACCCTCTGGCTACCCTTCTTTTGGAAGATGTATCTGGGAGAGGAATGGGGTAACAACCTAAAATATTCGCTGGCTGCTAGGTGAACTGATTACATAAAATTTAGTACAACAATTTATAATATTCCATGAAAATGAGTTGCCTCCTCAGCAAATGTGTTACTTCCATATTATTTTCTGAGATTTAATGACAGTAAGGAGCAAAGCAGCCTCATTACTTTAGGTAACTGATGTAAGGCTAAGATACTAAGCAGTTGCAACGTAAGTCCTATATCACTTGCTGTTTGGATTTACAGAAGGCAATTTCACAATCATATGACTACCTGGCAAAGGCCAGTTTTCTCTGAAAGTTTCTCTTCTATTTGGCTAGTTTAAGTTTTTACAAGGCTTCAAGAATTTTTAGTTCTTCTTTGACAAGAGCAAAACATTGAAGGGAAGTAAGGGAGATAAAAAGGCAATAAGAAAATAATGTAGAAAAGTTCTACTTGATTATTTGCAGTATTTGTGCCAAAACCTACAGCCAAATGAAAAGGTACAGAAAGTATCCATGCTAACATAAGTATGATATTTAGTGTCTGTGTCCTATGGTCTTAATTTTTATTATTTTGAGAACTTTCAGTGAATGGCCATTCATGTTGCAAATTAATTTTTCAATATTCTATCTCTGAAAACAAGGAAATGTTTTCCCATTTTTGTCTGCCATCTAGTGTTTAGAGGCAGAATGCTAAATTCTTAATCTTAAAATACTTGGGAGCACTACACAGCTTCTGCCTATGTCATGCCACATTGATGAAAATAGGAAACAGCATTTCCCTAAGGCTTAGTTGAAGATGTTAGATTTAAGTAATTATCTCAGATATAATTATTAGCAGAATACTACCCTACCAACGTATGTTAATTTGTCATAGTGCTTTAAAATACTTGGGGTATTTTTAATTTGTTTGAGTCTCTTAGGTGACAGCGCTGTGTTTCCAGGATATAGTCCATAATCAATATGGCAAGTAAAAAAAAAACAACCCTGCCTGTATATACTGAAATGTCATACATACCTTTGTATCAAATGTATAGTGAAAGTATATGCAAAAATATTTTTTCAGAATTAATATCTCACCCCTGGAAGTTGTTCTATTCAGGTTCAATTCATCTAAGCTGAAGTCATAGAACAATAAAGAGTAAAATTTAATTTTGTAAGGAGTTCCAGAATTAATTAATTTCAGCATATTTGTGCCACCTTTTATAATGAAGGAGACTGTAAGAAAACAGAAAACTTTCCTATTTCATAGATTGGGAGAGAGAACCCTAGAAAGACAAATTTTGGAACAATTACTTCTGGTAAATATTCAATTTTTATAAAACTGCCTCTTAATGCATTATGTCTTTCTCCCCAAGTAGCAGTCCAAGATAAGCATACAAATGGGAATGTTAGAAATAACTAATGACATTTAAAAGTATAGCATACATCTAAATGAACACAGTTAACTCACTTGCTGTATGGACATCACAATACTTTGGCTAGAATATGACAAAAATCATAAACACCAGAGAAGAACTCTCTCTCATTAAAGTAGGAAGATTTATGACAATTTTTGAGCTGTAACTTGATTTACAAACATTTGCATCTTACCTACAAAAACATGTATAAACATGTATGTTGAGAAAACATTTTGAAAGCCTTTGATTTTTTTAATTAAGTTACAGGGAGAGCACTCATTAAAATTGAACCACTTTCAATGTTGTCCTAAACTGGAAACTACCATGTTTTAAGGGACCACTCTGACAGAGCTTGAGTGCTGGGTATGCAATAGAGATCAGCAAAAATCCCATCAATAATCACAATGAATTTTTTTTTGAGACTTCCCAGGGAAAGTATTGCAACAAAAGTATTTTTAAAACAGCTAATGTACATCCTGTTAAAATATATCTCAAAATGTGATAAATGGGATCATTTCCATACTATAAGAAAAATACTGTAATTGGAGTTAGCCACGCTCTGAATATCACAGGTGGATTCATGTCTCTTGTCTAAAAAGTAGGTGTTTAGTCAAATGGGATGAATCAACTCACCTTTGACTATTAAGAGAGCTTACAAAATAAGCCTAGCTGAGTGTCTATCTTTTAAATAAATACATTTCAGATAACAAATTCTTAATGTCATGACCACAGTAAAGAGAAGGCTGAAATGGGAAAATGTTTGAGAAGGTGTGGATGCAGAATTTGTGCCTGGGAATACATAAATTTATCTTTTTTCGTCCAGTGATTTTAGTCCTTTTGGAGATTTGAGTGGTTCTTTTGAGAAGCTGATGAATCATGGGCCTCTGAACACGTCAGATCAGACAGGCCCATCATCTTCAGGGAGAGCTGTGTGGCAAGAATACATGGGTTTCCTATTAGACCTGAAATGTGAAATCCCTGAATCCTTTCCTTAGAAAAGGCATGGATTGACATACCAGCTGTACATACCCCAGTGGCGAGACAAACGCTGAAGCAGGCACAGGAGAGAATTTTACAATGAGATTGTGGCAGAAAGCGTGACCGTTTAGGAAGAATCTACGGAGGACACAAGGGATCAGCTGCCACCTACCTCCGAGACCTTATTTGCCGGTCAGAGAGAGGCAGGATGTGTGCTGGCGGCATGAAGCTTAATGTGGTGAAACTCCCTTCCTACTGAAGTTGTAGGTCTTGTTCTGCCTAACCCTTTGTTGTCATAAGAATGCAAGTTAGCCTTTTGTCCTGGTTTCAGCTGCGATAGAGCGAATTTTCTTCATGGAAGCTCGTGTGAGGCTATGATTTGAATTTGGGATGAGAAAGTGTTGATAACGACACCTGTTTAAAGCCAGCTCAGGCTGTGGCTTCAGATGAGCCACTGCTTCTTAAACTGTCTGATGAGATCCAATTCAGTTCACCATGTTGGCAAGCTAGCAAGAGTCCTGGGGCTTGCACAAGGGCAGACACAGCTGGGGAAGCTGCTTAAGCTAATGCTGCTACCACAGTCTAAAACGTATCGGTGCTGTGTTGCTCTCATAAGTGGTCTTTACCTGAAGAAACTCATATGGTAACGGCCAGCAAAACCTCCCTGCTTAGCTATGCCTGGCACTTAGGGCAGACGCCACTAGTGTTTCAGCTATTTGGTTCAAAAATGAATTTAGCCGTATATAATGAAAACCCACAATAAATTGAAGAATAGCACACAAGCCTTAAAAACAACCACCAGGGGTAAACCATCACGAGATAATACAACCAGATGTGTAGTCATCTACAGACAAGGAAGGCAGACCGTATGGCCAGAACTGTAACCCAGAAAGCAGCAACTCTGAAAGCATTTAGGAGGGAACAGATGAGCACCTGCGTGTGAACCGCCACTGTCCTGTGCCAAAAGGACCCTAGGTAATATGCGGCTCGTGAGCTATTTGTGGTCACTGACTACTTCACTGCAGAAGCGATACTAGAATAATGCCTTTTGAGCCTTGCCTTGATACTCTCTTTTAAGAGTGCAAAAAGTCTATTGTATTGGGTTTACATGACAAGGTTTTGGTAGCAGGGGGGGCTGCAGGGAGAAGCTGCTAGAAGCTTCCCCTGTGTCCGACAGAGCCAATGCCAGCTGGCTCCAAGATGGACCTGCTGCTGGCCAAGCCCGAGCCCATCAGCAATGGTGGCAGCGCTTCTGGGATCACATATTTAAGAAAGGGTAAAACCTGCTGTGCAACAGCAGCTGGAGAGAGGAGCGACAGTATGTGAAAGAAACAGCTCTGCAGACCCCAGATCAGAGCAGCAGGAGGGGCAGGAGGGGCTCCAGGTGCCGGAGCAGAGGTTCCCCGGCAGCCCCTGGGGAAGCCCATGGGGAGGCTGGCTGTGCCCCTGCAGCCATGGAGCTCCACAGGGGAGCAGATCTCCACCTGCAGCCCATGGAGGACCCCACGCCAGAGCTGGTGAATGCCCAAAGGAGGCTGTGACCCTGTGGGAAGCCCACGCTGAAGCAGGCTCCTGGCAGGACCTGTGGCCCCGTGGGGGACACATGCTGGAGCAGACTGTTCCTGAAGGACTGCACCCCATGGATGGGACCCCACACTGGAGCAAGGGAAGAGTGTGAAGAGGAAGGAGTGGCAGAGACAAGGCTTTAGGAACTGAGTGCAGCCCCCATTCCCTGTCCCCCTGTGCCGCCTGGGAAGCGGAAGAGGTAGAGAAATCAGGAGTGAAGTTGAGCCTGGAAAGATGGGAGGGCTGGGGGGGGAAGTTGTTTTTATATTTGATTTCTTGCAATCCTACTCTGTTACTAATCAGCAGTGTTATAATTTACCTGTCCAATTGAGTGACAGAGGCTGG
>NW_010519872.1:0-310 GCF_000687285.1 Phaethon lepturus
AACCTTGTGGTTGGTGTCTACTAGAGGCCACTTGACTAAGGGGAGTCTACTGATGAAGCCTTGAAAAGGCTTCCATCAGGAGGCATTGCACTTGCAGGCTCTCATCCTGCTGGGGGACTGCAACCACCCTGACATCTGCTGGAGAAGTAGCATGGCAAGCTGTAGGCAATCCAGGAGACTCCTGGAGTGCATGGAGGATAGCTTCCTGTGCCAGGATGCGATACCGGACCTGTTGGTCACCAATGCAAGTGAGCTAATTGGTGACATCAAGATTGGAGGCAGCCTGAGCTGCAGTGATCATGCTCTCGTG
>NW_010519872.1:474-1040 GCF_000687285.1 Phaethon lepturus
TTCCATCGAGCGCAAGAGCTCTCCATCCCTGGGTGTAAGAAATCAGGCAAGGAAGGCAAGAGACCTGCATGGCTGAGTGGAGACCTGCTGGATAAACTAAAGGGCAAGAAGGAAATGCACAGGCAGTGGAAGCAGGGACAGGAATCCTGGGAAGAGTACAGGGACACTGCCCAGTTTTGTAGGGATGGGGTCAGGAAGGCCAAGGCGCAGCTGGAGCTGAACTGGGCAAGGGATGCAAAGAATAACAAGAAGGGATTCTACAGGTATGTCAGCCAGAAAAGAAAGGTCACAGAAAGTGTGATGAACAAGATGAACAAGACTGGTGGACTGATAACAATGGATAAGGACAAGGCTGAGGTACTGAACGATGACTTTTCCTCAGGCTTCACTGGCAGTCTCTCTTCCCACACCTCTCAAGGGGTTGGTCTTCAAGACAGGGACTGGAGGAGCAAGGTCCCTCCCACTGTAAGAGAAGCTCAGGTTTGAGACCACCTGAGGAACCTGAACATACGCAAGTCTATGGGACTTGACGAGATGCATCCCAGATTCCCGAGGGAATTGGCTGG
>NW_010519872.1:1371-1625 GCF_000687285.1 Phaethon lepturus
ACGCCGTTCTGTCTCAGTTGGAGAGCTATGCATTTACTGGGTAGACTCTTGAGTGCATGAGGAATTGGTTGGATGGCTGCACCCAGAGGACAGTGGTCAATGGCTCAGTGTCCAGATGGAGATCAGTGATGAGTGGTGTTCCTCAGGGGTCCATATTGGGACCAGTACTGTTTAAAATCTTCATCAATGATATAGGCAGTAGGACCAAGTGTACCCTCAGCAGGTTTGCAGACGACACCAAACTGAGTGGTGCA
>NW_010519873.1:0-6318 GCF_000687285.1 Phaethon lepturus
TGGAGTGGGTCCAGAGGAGACCACAAAAACGCTCAGAGGAATGGACAATCTCTCCTGTGAGGACAGGCTGAGAGAGTTGGGGTTGTTCATCCTGGAGAAGAGAAGGCTCCAGGGAGACCTTACTGGAGCCTTTTATGTAAGGGGCTTATAAGAAAGATGGGGACAGACTTTTTAGCAGGGCCTGTAGCTATAGGACAGTAATGATTTGATACTAAAAGAGGGCAGATTTAGACTAGATATAAGAAAAAAAAATTTCATGATGAGTGTGGTGAGACACTGGCACAGGTTGCCCAGAGAATTGGTCGATGCCCCACCCCTGGAAACCTTCAAAGTCAGTTTGGACGGGGCTCTGGTCAACCTGATCTAGCTGAAGATGTCCCTGTTCATTGCAGGTGGGTTGGACTAGATGACCGTAAAAGGTCCCTTCCAACCCAAAGTTTTCTGTGATTCTATGGTTCTATGATTCTATAAGAGTATTTATTCAAGAGCTATAAGGAAGCTGAAATCTGAAATTCCTGAAATTCGTTGGTGTGTGATGAATGGATGTGAACATGTTCTTTATAAAGAACACCAGGACTGGCAGTGGAAAACATTGACTAGTTTGTCTAGCTTGGACAATAGATACCTTGGTATAAACTGGGGCAAAACCTGAAACTGTAGCATCATGACATGTATGAAATTTTGGAGAAAATTAAACTTTGTTTTTTAGTCAATATTATGCTTCATAAATCCATTAGCCACCTCTGAAACTCTCAATAACCGTGAATAGTGGTGATCTAGTCAGTACATTGGACTTTGATTTTTAGAAATCCTATGATGAGGTTACTTGCCACATTCTGAGAGAAATAAAATTATTGTGGGATAAGAGAGATCCTTCCATGTATGACACTTTAAAATAGCAGAAAAAATACAAGTAAGTTGTAATTTTTCAGCTGATGGTAACTTTATGGAATTCCTCATCTTCAGGGACATGTTCTAGGTATGTAAAGTCTTCAACATATTCATAAATAATCAAGGAAAGTGAGTGATTAGTGAAGCAGCAAAATTTTTATATGGTAAAAAATTATTGAAGATAGTTAATTTAAAACTGACTATGAAGAGCTGAAAAAGAATTTCACAGCCCTGTCTGATTAAGCAAAAACAGAATAAATGAAAATTGGTATCAACTAATGTAAAGTAATATAGGGAGGAAAAAAACCCCCACCCTAATGATACATATGCAGTGACACACCAGATAAGTTACTGTCACTCTGAAAGTGTTTAGTCTGCTCAGAAAAGCAAGACTGAAGTGAGTAACTCTTTAAGGATGTATTTTCAGTGTTATTTATCAACCACAGTGGCAAAAAAAATAAGCTGGGAATTGTTAGGAACAGAACAGGAAACAAGCCAGAAAATGAGGTTTGGATACTGTATAAAGGTTCTGGGTTCATGTTCATGTTCTGGGTGCAATTCAGTGTAACATTCTGGTCCAGTCTCAAAAGAGATATTAGAGAATTAGAAATGAAACAGAACAGGATGATGAGCTGAAGAAGAGGTTACCAACTCTTCAACCTGAAACAGAATAGTGGATAGCAGTCTCTAAAATCATGAATTGTATGAAGATGCTCAGTTCACTATTTTTCACAACATGTAAACTGAAAGGTACCCGATGAAGTTGTCATGCAGTGCTCTAAAGTAAATGAAAGAATATTTTTTTTCACAGTTTATTTATGATGTGACATTCAAAACAAAATATGTCAACAGGCTCTTTGGCAAACTAATAAAAGAAATGCCCATCTGTGGCTTGTCTAGATGTAAAGACCCTAAACCATTGACAGCTGAGACTTGGGAGAGCATAGAAAAGAAAGTTTAATGTATACATCTGCTGTGTCTTAGACTCCATGGCCCAGATCCAGCCAGTCTAACTTTAGGCATCTGAGTTGGCTTAAGTCCCTATAATGTTCCTGTACAAGAAAGAAAAAGAAAGTTTTGAATTTAATTTTAGAAGTATATATTCCTTCTCTCGTTCTACAGAAGCACTGAAATTATTTAGGTTGTACTTTCATGATATAAAATATTTGGCAAAAATAATGTCTTTATAGGCCCACTTTCTCTCCCAATACTCTGTCACTCATTCCTGGCCCCATAGTGAGGTGGACCTCAGCTGAGCCCTGCACAAACTTTTGTAGTTTGGGCTTGGAAATCAAATCAAGAGAGTGATCAAACTTAAAAGAAACTCACACTTCTTTTTTCTCTTCGTGAAAGTTGCAGCAATTTCACAGTTTTGTTCACAGCTCATCCCATGAAAGACTAGTATCAGAGCAGCCGAGAGGAGAGGAAAGGAAGTTAGTTACAGCACGGTGCTGGAAAGAGCCAGGTTGGAAATACCTTTGTTCAGTACTGCCATCCAATTCTTTATAGTAGAAAACCATAGCCTCTAGCACCTCAATTTGATGAGATGAATCATGAATTCATAGACTTAACTGCTTTGGTCTACAGGCAACATATGGAAAGGATACAATGCAGCACAAGACCAGTATTATTCACAGGGAAAAGGCCTGACTGTGTCTCATTTGTAAGAGGTGTCAGATGCACCATTGATACCATTGTTCTTCTAGCGAGTGTAGGCAGTCTGAGGTGTCAAATGGAAACCATGGCTTAGTACAAGTGTCTGGATTTTATTTTTCATTTTAAAATTTTCACTTTTTTTTGTTTGATTCCGATTATTACATGGTTAGGGAGAAAAATAATTATTCAGACTCACTTAGGGTTGTATGTGTAAATTTTGTCCAAAATTGTTTCTTCATTTTTGTCAAAATTCTGTGAACACCGGGGATTTTCAATAACAGATTATTATTTATCTGCAAATTAGCTTTATAAGAATTCAGATACTCAAATACCCAAGCATAAGCCTTAGTAAAATCTGCCAATCTTCTCATCAAAGAGAACATGCCAATTGTCTCCAAATTGTCCATTCTGGACTGGCAATTATCAGAAACTTACAATTCATAGTCAGAGCTATTGTCACAATTTCTGGGACTTTCTTTTCCTTTAGACAACAAATAACTTTGTTCTATTCCTGTGCAACATGATTCTTCCACTATAATGTGTCACCTTACATTTGGTTCCACTGCAGACTTTGATGTGATAATACCAGGCATAAGCCAATAGCAAGGGGTGAGCAAGAGAGTTGAATGCTCTCCCATGTTAGGAACTACTTATATTATTCAGTACTGGAAAATTCTGGCTGATCATAATTGTCTGCTTGTTCTGACATCTCTATGAATTTAATATACACATAGCAATATGTAACAACTGAATTTTAATTCAAAGTTATAATTCACACTTAGATATTCATGGGTGCAGTATTTTTCAAAAACTGGTAACTATTCGTGATTGATTCACACAAGATAGTTTGAATTTTAGAGTTTTTAATTATTCTGGCTAATTTTTATGCCACTTTCAGCATCCCTGTAAATTGGTGAAGTGATTTTCCATTTGTGTACAATGCATACATACTGTACAGTGAATCTGAGAGATTTCATTTTCCCCTCAGTAAGATTTCACATTGGCAACTAAAAGAGTGTTTATAGGAGTATCAACATCTGATCTTAAATTTGAAAAATAAATGAAATACATTAGGAAATGAACTAATGAAAAACTTAAAAAAGAGAACAGATTTAACCGCTTGTTTATCTAATTTGATATTCAGGCAAGCCTCCAGGGTGCCTTCTCTATTTTTAAACAGAAATTAAGCTTCCAAGACCTAATGAACTATTCAGATGTGCCACTGCTAATGGACACTTGACTACAGAGGTACTTCAAATTTAAGAATGTTTCAATTTTTCACTGTGAAGCTTTCTAAGCACCTCACAAAGATTTCCAGATTTCAGAAAGGAAGAGAAGCTTAATGTCTCATAAACTGCAAGGGAATGCAAACAACTGTTTGACAGGCCTGAAACACATTGAATCACAAGAGCGAAGAGGTTTTACTAATCTGAAAAAAATGTATTAAAATTAATTTTAATACTGTCATACGCATTGTTTCATGGTAATTAAAAGGCAACTTTTAACATTAATGGAATATGAGCTGAAACTACAGTGGTTTTATATGTCTGGCAGCAGTGCGAAACGTTTCATCTGCAGTACTGTGTTTACAAAGGTCACTACAAATGTTAACCTTCATGACCTTTAAAAACTCAGACCTTTACCAAACAGTAAGAGATGTTCAGTGACCAATTTATTTTTCAAGAATTTCAATATATTGAATGCGCTCCCGCAAGGGTAATTTCTCTAACAGTACACTAGCACAAACCTGCACTGTGGCTGATCTGTAAGATTAGAACATATCTAGGGTAAAGAAGCATGTTGGTGCATCAGGTTCACAGTGTTGATTTACAATTGAAATTATGTGATCAAAGAAATCATGTATGCTTGGACTGCTGGGACTCCCTAGGATTTCAATGACAGGGACAACTACATAAAAGATATTCAGAACATAAATAGTTACTGGGAACGGACTGTTCCTTATGTCTTGGCCCTGGGCAGTATTCTTTTTGTATTATTCTCACAGCAGAAACAGTCAAAAAGATCCGTGAGAATTACATGAGCGCAGAGAGATTATAGAATGCAATAATGTCAGTATAGCTTCCCTAGGAAAGTCTAAGTTATGGAAGAACTATGTCACTTCTTGCTGTGATTTTTGTAGGAATGGAAAAAAACACAGAATCCTCTAGAAGGGATGTAGTTTACTAAGTTAAAAATTAAGTTATATTAAGTTATTTACTAAGTTATAAAATTTCCAGCAAAATACAAAAAACTTATCATTGTCTAGGAGAAAACTGGCTATTTTTGTTCCACATAGCCTGTGAGCAAAGAGCAAGTGTTCACAGCCTAGAATGAAGAGGAATTTTGATAGCGATTTCAGCACTCAGACAATACTTGCTGGTCAAAACAAGCTCTGAAGCTAGACACTTCATAGTGAAAAAACCTAGTTTGCCTTGACTCTTGTATGAGTATTGAAAGACATGAGTTGATAAATCTTTCTCTATTGATGTATTTCCACAAATACATCTCACTCACAAATACATTCCACGAATACATCAGAATTTTTTTGCTGCATGTTCCAGAATAAATTGTGAACTGTGCCAACAGCGGCTAGCTCTACACCTGACAAGCTACAATGCTTATGGAGCAGATACAAGCACCGAGTATGAGTCAATGCTCTTGAATCTTTTCTAAGTAGTCGATTTTACATATACATATGTAGAAATTATGTAAAGAATCTAGGCTAGACATGGATGGACAAGGTCAGCCTGTGGCAGATACCAGGGAATTGTGGCAGCTGCCAAGTGGCTGGCATGGTGGCTTAACACTGTTCTTTAACATCTTCTTCAAAAGCCCAACTGTGCTGTCTCAGCACTGTCTTATCTCATCTGACTATTTCTGACATGTGCACATGGGTGAAACCAGCCAGGAGTGAAAGACTGTAGAATAACTCTCTTGACCATTCTCCTTTTCCAGGTAAAGTAACTTGTGATTGGGAAGCCAGCACTAGGAAAACAGCAGCTGATCACAACACTCATTGTTTGGATCTGTCACAAGGAAGAAAAAGATCAGAAACTGGGTACTGTATAGGGTCCACATAGAACAAACACTATTTTGTACCCAAATAACAACTGTTCCTGTTATATTTTCCTCTATCTGCATGTTTGTAAATTCTCAAATCCTGAATATTGTTGATTCAAAATTGTCCCAAACCAGACAAGATTGGGTAGTGGAGAAGGGTGGGGGAGGGCCAGGGAGCAGGAAGGACACAGCCTGTTCAGACAGATCCTGGGCATGAATTTGTTCTGTTGTTGCAAAGGACAAAATGATGTTGAATTTGTACAAAAGCTGGGTGACTGGCTGGTGCTGTCTTAGGCTCTGATAAAACTAGTTTCTAGGTTGTGTTAAACCACCTGGAAACCTTGGATGAGTTGTCAGGAGTTTGGTCCTCAATACACCACCAAAGACATGCGGTGAGACAAAATATCCAGTTTAAGAAGAATGCTCTGAAGGACCTCTTTTCATGGAGACTGAATAGCTCATACCTCAGATGTACTGTGATTCAGATGTTAGATCTGTCTTTAAGGTCCCACACACCATCCAATGCCAGACTACTTTAAGACATCTGAAGGTAAAACTTAGTGCCAAACAAGAATCATTTAGGCAATTGCCAGAGTCCAGTGCTCTCTAATGTGGTTCTTTTAGATATCCCACATGAGGAGATTTTAATATTTTAAAATCAAGTTTACTTATTTGAGGCTATTTGACATTACATGGGATTTTGGTTCAGCA
>NW_010519873.1:6349-21326 GCF_000687285.1 Phaethon lepturus
TCACAACACAAACATTATATAACAATTGCAATATACAGTTGCATCACAATACAAATATGATTGCTATTACTGGTCTCCATATGCCAACCATCCTGATGCTGGGCATCTCCAATCACTAGGAAGGAATCCGTGGGTTGAAGCCAGCTAAGCCTCTTGTTGTCTTCAAAGTTCATTCTGTGTGTTGCTCCCTTTTTATACTCTATGTTGGACTCAGTCACATATATACTTCCCCTATACTGCTCTGGTTAGCTTAGAACTCTTTTGTGTTGAGCTTGCTTTCCAGCAGCTGTGGTTAGTCCCTATATTCTTCCCTGAGCTTCAAAAACCCAGTGCCTATGCTCATCTCCTCTGAGCTTTTTTCTATTGTGGGTGTATGTTGGTTGGTCATGGTAATGCATAGTCCAGCTCCTTTCTGTTGCTTTTCATTGCATAGTAAAGAATTCAGTGTCCAGCAAAAGATGTAACTGTGAACGCAATGCAGTGTAGGTCTTACTTCAGACCAATAAAATGGCTTGCATACCCCAATTTTAGGCAACTAGAAACAATTCTTGAAAGAGAACCCAAACCACTTTTTTGTTCATTTCAATTTTACTGATTTTTATCTTCCTGTTTTGTGGAGTCTTGGAGCTTTTTCTTGTATTTTTTTTCTTTCATGTGTTGGGTTGACTAAAGATAGACCTACTGAAATGCAATAGAACTGTTTGAGCTTACAAAAGGATGAAAATTCATTCATAAAAACCATGTCCTAACACACTGAAGTAAGTAAAGCACTCAGAAAATGGAGGCTGGAGTTCTAGCCTGCAGGAAGATTGAGAAATTTGGAAGACTATATGCACTTCAAGGTAGAAAGCTTATCAGAAAAGCAAAGTTATTGTGAGGAGACTTTGAGCAATTAAAAGTCATTTAATTTAAAAATGCAATAAGGAATTCTGTAAACATTGTTGCATGATCTTCAGTAAGTGCCATATGATTTTACTGTTACTGATCACACAGTCAGGTTACATTTCTAGTCAGAAAATATCTGTATGAACACATTGTGGAACAGATCTTCAGTTTGCACAAAGTGGAGACTTCAGTTTTTATTAGCTACAGCTCTAGCCCAAAGGATAAGCTTTCAGAAAATAACAAGTAATCAGCAGCAAAGGATGAATATAAAATTGTAGGTTTCAAGGGATTAGTACAAGAAAACTTCAGGGATTCACCTGAAGGCTTTGGCGCTATCTTATGTAAATTGCTGAAAGGCTGTGAATCATACTGTATTCAAAAGGTGCTCTGTATACCTTTGATCATTTACATTGTACATACAATATACATGAAGAATTTAAATGTCAAGCCTGTAAAAGTTAGGCATAAAATTCTGCAGTAGATTTTTTTCTGCTAAGTCTTTAAGTAGTGCAAGAACACCCACCTTTGTATACAGGTAAAAAAAGGACAATAATTTTAGGCTTGCCTTGTAATGTATGCCTCATCATGACTTGCAGCACCAACCTTGCTACAGTTCTTGCACTCCTCTACATGTGTAAAACAGCTGGAGATGTTTAGATCCAAGACACCAGATGGGATTCACCTGCGACTGTTGAAATTGATGGACAATGTAATTGTAAGAATGCTGTATATCACATGGAAAACTGTGGTACTCGGAAATGGGCTGGCGACTGGAAATATTAACATTATGCTTACCTTAAAAATGGGTGATAAGGAGGACCTAGGGAGCTACAAGCTGATCAACTTCACCTCACTCCTTTGAAAGATCACAGGGCACATCTTCTTGGAATCCATTTCCAAGTAAATGAAGAATGAGAAGATAAGCAGGAGTAACCACCATGGGTTTAGGAAAGGCAAGGTGTGCTTGACTGGCTGGCTGGATGAAAGTTGAATGGTAGATACCTCTATATCAGTAAGGGTTTTCACACCATCTCCCTCAGTGCTATTATTTGAAAGCTGCATGTATGCGCTGAATGAGCAGATGGTTTAGTAAGTAGAAAATCAGCTGCACTGACAGGTTTAAATAGCAGTGATCAATGGCTGGCTGTTCTTCTGGTGACCTGGAAAGAGTAAAGTACTCTGTCCTGGTTTCAACTGGGATAGAGTTAATTTTATTCAGAGAAGCTAGTATAGGACTATGTTTTGGATTTGGGATAAAAAATGTTGATAATGTGCTGATGTTTTCAGCTGTGGCTGAGCAGTCAAGGACTGTCTGGCTTTTCATGCTGGCCTGCAGCGAGCAGGCTGGGGGTGCACAAGAAGCTGGGAGGGGACACAGCCAGGACAGCTGACCCAGGCTGGCCAAAGAGATTATTCCATACCATGTGACATCATGCTTGGTATATAAAGCTGAGGCAAAGAAGATGGAAGGTGTGGAGGGGGGATGTTCAGAGTGATGGTGTTTGCCTTCCCAAGAAACCATTACACGTGATGGAGCCCTGTTTCCCTGGAGATGGCTGAATACCTGCCTGTCCATGGGGAGTGGTGAATTAATTCCTTGCTTTGCTCTGCTTGCGTGCATGGTTTTTGCTTTCTCTATTAAACTGTCTTTATCTCAAACCATGAGTTTTCTCACTTTTACTCTTCCTATTCTCTCCCCCATCCCACTGTGGAGGAGTGAGCAAGCGGCTGTGTGGTTCTTAGTTGCCAGCTGGGGCTAAACCACGACAACTCTAAGAGTTAGTGCCAAGAGCCATAATGTTCAACATCTTCAAAGGTGTCAGGGTGATCACACAATGCTTTTGGAGACAACTTGAGCCTGATCCTTCAGTCCAGAGGGACCTTGATAAACTTGCAGATTAGGCTAAATGAAATGTAAGAAAGAAAACCATACCACCTGAAGCAAAATAACTCTGTATTGTCTGAGAAGTTATTAAGAATTACACTGTGTGCCGGATTAGATAGGAACAAATAGAGCACTCTCATTGCAAGGTAGAATGCAGACGAGCTTCATGAGGAGGGGCATGGATAATAGATTGAAAGGAGTTATCCTGTCTACTTGCTGGTGGTGAAGACTCACCTAGAACATTGCATCCAGGGATCACAATATTATGTGTAGAGGGCTTCCAAGATCACCAAGGGCACAGATGATATGAGAAGAGAAACTCTGAGCTGGACTTGCTTAGTCTGTTAAAAAAGAAACTTAAGGGGAAATCTTAATAGCTGCTTGAAACATTTGAATGATAGTTAAAAGAGAACAGAGTCAAACTCTTCTCTGTTTTTCAAATGATATACAAGACAATGGCTACAAACTATGATTTGAGAGGTTCAGATCAGACATTGTGAAAAAAATAAACAGTTTATACAGAAGGTAGTACTGTACTAAAAGAGTTTAACCAGAGAGATTATGAAGGCCCTTCCCCAGGAGTTTTAAAAATGCTGCTACCAAAGCCACATCTGACCTAATCTATGTTGGATGTAGTACTGCTTTCAGTGGAGGCTGAACTAGATGACTTTCAGAGGCCCCTTCAAACCAGTTTATCTATGATTCTATGTATGTCTATGACTTAGGTCCTGGTCCTCTCTCCAGTAAGAGTATATAACCAAAACATATTGGATTATCACTCAGTTTAAGTGGTTTAGCTTGCCAAGTACGGCTTGGAAAGATTTGCATATTTATGACTTTGAAGCTACTTACCAGGTGATTATTGCAGACACCTGTGTGCAACAGCAGAGGCAATGCTGTGAGATTCTCCTTTCCTCTGCTGTGTTCTGCAACTTCTTTTTTTTATTCTTTCTTTTCTCACACTGCTTGTGCACACATTTCCTGGACTCTGGAAAACAATGTGAGATCTTTGGGACATGGTTTAATGGTGGACTTGGCAGTGTTAGGTTAATGGTTTGACTCGATGATTTTAAGTATCTTTTCCAACCGAAATGATTCTATGATTCTCTCTTTCTTCCTAAAATTATTAATATTTCCCAAACAGTCTATGAACATATCCCTTCATGTTCTTCATGTTTCAGCATTTCAAGTTAATACAATTTTGTCATTCCTCTAGTATTTTTGAAAAAATACACAAAATGAAACCTGTTTCTAGTTAACAATGTGGGCATCAGCCTCTGACTAGACAATCAGCTTCACGTCCTCTGGGGTCCTGAAGTCCTCCATGCTTCGTGCTCCATCTGCGTTTTTTCTGTCTGTGCAGGGAACTGACAACTAGACTACTCTCTAGCTATACCTTAACCAGGAGCTTCAGGTTCATGTCTGACACCTGGATCTGTTTTACAGACTCCAACCATATCCTGACTCCATACGGGGGAAAACACAATGTACTCTACCTGTTTTCTTCCCTCCCTTCCTCATCCTAGGGTGTTTTTGCTTTTAATGGAAACCTGCGTTGGAACAACAGTATTTTCTGTGCATATCTACAGTTTTAGAGATGACATCATCTTTGGTGTCCAGGGTGCATGTCTACATGTGAAGCTAGATGCAGCTGTGGTGGTCTATTAATGTAACACTGGGTAAAGAGACTGATTGCTACAGTGTCTGCTCTCTTATGTGCTATACCTGTGCAGACCGTGCATTCCTCTGACAGCATTTTAATTTTTGCCTAGATTGCCCACAGATAACATGGACAGTGCATCCAGCAAATACGTTGGACAGGGCTTATCATAACCTGGGGGCAGTTCTCTTTCAACACCTCACCACAGCTGCAGTGCAGAAACTATGAGAGAAAAAATGTATTGTATCAAGTACCTGTGTTCAATTGCTTTGTGTGGCTTTAACAAAAGAAAATAAAATGTGAAGTCTAAATCTCATTACTGAATCTTATATTATTTTGTTGGTTTTTAATAAATAAGATAAACATGAGAAAAATAACACCTCTAAAGTTCTGTTACAGTAGTCTGCAGTTACCTTCTGACTATCCCTGAGGGATTCAGAGTACTGATAGATTTTAAGTCTCCTTCTTGTGAAAAAAACACAGAAGTTAAATGAAGGAAAAACTTCCAAGTTATTGTGGTTGATCCCACCGGTCAGCTTTGAGATCATACTGAAGACAATATTCACTGAGGGTTTTGATCAATATACAGAGTTAAAAAATGTAATTTCAGAAAGAGAGAACTTGAGGGATATCAAACAAAAAATAAATCAGGGAAAAGACTATTTGCTCAAAGACTGGTTGATGAAGGGTTTGATCCTGCAAAATTCCCAGAAGGATAACTTATGTGGTTAAAGTTAAGCAGATGCTTATCACTTATTTGATCAAGGCCAGACTGCTCAGCACCTTGTAGAAAATCAAACGTATAAAGTGCCTGCAATAACTGTGTAAGTTAAATAACTGGGTTAATTACTGCAATTCATCCTAATATGAAGAATACTCAGCTAAAAGAATGATTTGATAACATTTTGGTGAAGAGATTAGAGGTAATTAAGTATGGTAACAGTAAATTTACAATTAAATAATTCACATCAAAGTTTGTGCCAAAGATATAACTTTCCTCTGGTTTATTTTTGAAGTCTCTAGATTTTCTAAGAAGACTTAGAAAAGTGTACTTGAAAAAAATTAATCACACTTTTTGCACAGACATTGTAAGTGCTGCTACATTTTTCACTGAAAGTCAGGTCAGGTAAAATTTTGCTGTAGACCAGAATTCCCAATGAATTTGAAAAGCTAATATACCGTCACAAGTAGAAAACATTTGGAAAAGATCAGGGAATGCACAGATATTTAAGGAAATAAAAAACAGAAAAAAAATGCATGACAGAAAAAAAATAATGTCATACACTTAACTATGTTACTAAATAATATTATTCCTCTTTTTCTACTTAAAAGCCTTTTTATTTTAACTTAATCATTTGTGTCTTTCACAAGCTAAATTATGGTTATATGTTCTTATCAGGGATGTCGTTTCTCTTCTTTTTATTTTCCAGGGATGGGACTAGTGTTTTTCAGAGCATATAAAATAAATGTTTGTTGTTCATGGAAATTGTATCAGATTCAAACAGCTTTAGAATTTTTAAATACAAGTAAGGCATTCTTTATATCATGTAATCTATATGTGGCTTATAATATGGCAGAAATACAAATGAACTCTCCTAATTATGTGCTTTTTCAAGATAATCTGCAGGTCAAATTCAGCCCCTATGAATTTTTATTTCCTATGAATCCCAGGCAGGTGTGTTATATAATGGATTTTAATGCCAAGCCATTGCTGATGTAAGCAGCTGGTCTCAAAAGAATTGTTGCCCTGAAGGGATGTTTTAATACAACATTTTGGACTCAGAATAGCCTAAATAATGCCAAGCAGTAGAGAACAGAAAAAGCAGTCAAAATTGTGTCTGACAGTATGGTTATCTTTACAGTATTTTTGGCTATGTGTCATGCTAGGTTATTGAAAATCAAGTATATAATATGAAGAAGGTAGCACCCTTCACCCATAACTCTTCCGTGATATCTGTGGTGGAAGCTCATGTGAAGATTACTGTAAACTCTGAATTTCAATGAGAAACTGAAAATATCTGATAGGAAAGTTGTTTACATATGCAGTAAATGCATATTACGTGTAACAGAGACAGGTATTTGAAACCACACAAACTTAACACATTGTGCTATTTTTTCTGTCACTTATACCAATTAGCAGTTCATTCAGATGTAAAAAATTAAGGTACAGGTATATGATATGATAAGTTTAGATTAGCCTTTCAAACTAGCAAATATTCTGCCAATACCTACATGGCCCATAAACTTTTTCTTGTTGGATAGTAGTGTCATAGAGTCCATCTGTACAGGAATAAATGACAAGACCAGCTATCACCAAAAGCCAGCAAGGCTATGATACAAAGCTTCAATTAGCTGACATTCCGTGTTCAGTTTTAAAAGCATTTAATGATAGATAAGATTATCAGTATTTTCAAAATGAGACTGAAATGACCTTTATATTTCTGGATTAAATGGATTAATTCCTACAGTTGTGCTCTGGTTCTCACTCACAATTGAGTGGCCTTGTTACAGCTCCTATTTAAGTAGGTCACAATTTATAAAAAAAAAAAATCCTGCTAGATTTAGAAACATTGGTAAATAATAGGATTTTGAGGAATGCTAAGCCTCTGACACAGATGAGTTCCCACCATCAGTAATTAAAAAAAAAAAAAGTGAGCTTACTGCTACCTATGTGTGGAGATACTAATAGACTCATATATCTTTAGACATGATTTTAGGCTCCTATATTGGAAAAACTTGGTCTTAATGATGCTATTGGGATGCTATTACTGGATTACAGCTTAGCCTATGCTCACCTTGAAAGAATGACTGAAAACTTATGGAAAACCTAATTACAACAGAAACCAGGATTATGACTTCAAGAGGATAATTATAAAGAGCAGATAAACTCCTGAGAACCCAAGATCCTATTTTCATGTAAAAGTTGCTACTTATAATGAGTGAAGGGAAAATGACCTGGAAAAACTGCAGAAAGACAGAATTGTTTAATAGCTTGTCTCCCAGAGTATGCTGTGACCTGTCTTATGATCTTTAGCTCCTTTGTTCTTTTCCTGCAGCTTCTATTAAAAAAAAAAAACCACAGTATTTATTTTGGGAAACTGAAACCAATAGCTCTTCTTTTTTCCCTCTCCTGTCACAGTTAGCAAGCGCAGCCTGCGTGTACAGATCTGGGATTTTATTCATTCAATAAGTTGTATCATCCTTTAAGAGTTAGAAGGGAATTTTTCCTCAGTGAGTACTGCTTTTGTTCCTAGAGTGTCACACCAGTAATTCAAACAGGGCTGTCAGGTCAATGAAAGAAAAGGCAGTGGGCTCGAAAAGACACCTGGGTGGTTGGAACAAAGAAAACACACTGGTTGTTCAGAATTCAGGCCTGAGACGAGCTGCATGAGCAGAGCCGAGCGCCTTCTGTTGCTGCACCGAGGGAGGGGACAGGCTTGGGGTGACTTGCAGGCAGCTCAGTCTGAGCTGAGAAAAGCAAAGATTGGGGGGTCAAGCAGTCAGCCTTACTGCAGATGTGGCATCAGCACACGGGGCACTGTGTCATTCCGCAAGTTACCTCTCTGATACCTCTCCAATTAGTAAAGTAATATATTTTTTAGGGAAACATTTGCCTCAGTAGGAAGTCTTTTGATATTTCTTTTTTTTGGCAGAGCTGGCAGAACTCAGCTACAGTCAGTGAGGAAGAAGAGACAGGTCCTATACCCAGAACATTATCCTTTACTTACTTCCAACTTCAGGTAACATGAATATAGAGAATAGTCAGAAAAAATGTTTCCAGAAGCTCTGTATTTCTGGCAAAGAAATAGAGCTGGATGCCATTATTCCTGCTTTCTGTTTCTATGGATCCTATTTTGGGGGGAAAAGTACTGAGGAAATTTGACCTAAATTTAAAATAATTTTGTTCTGACAGCTTAGATAAACCAAACATTATATATAAAACTTACAGGTCATTCATTTCTATTTATGTATTATATATACAAGAACATTCATTCAAAAGAAGTGGAATGAGATCATATTAATATTTGCTCTAGAAAAAACTTCTATGCACTTAGAGTTTAATTAGCTTCCACCTATACAATACAAATCCAATTTATAACAGCCATGTACATACACAGAGACAAAATGCCACTATTTCAGTGGCTGCCAAAATTTCTTTTCATTTGGGTTTTGTTGTTGTTTTAATTGTTAAATTCTGACTTGTGGAGGCTCTGCAGTGAAACACTGAATTACTTTGAAAAGCTACCCCATTTTATATTTCTTAAGACTATCCACTTTGAAAAGTAAATTCCAAATCATTTTACTTTCCAAACTGAGTGACTGGTTGACAGCCTGTTCTGCTGAGCTCTGATTCTTTTACACAGATCACAAGTGAGGCTACATTTATTGTCATAGAAAATGCTTAAGAAAATAAACAAAGAAACACGAGAGATACTGTGCAGCCACTGGACATTGTTAAAAATCTGTAATGCCAAACATGGTCGCAGGTCTTCTTTTCACTAGTCTTAACCTTGATTTCTGAAAATCCAAAGCACACAGCTAAAAACAAAAAAACAAATTTGTGTTAAAACCAAAACAAATAAGAAAACAATGAAAACAATGAAAACATACACAGAGTACTGGAAAATAATTGTCTCCAGAGCTTTAGGAATTTGAGGTGATTATTATCTCACAGGTATTTTCTTGTTATCTAAGTACATAAAATCAGTGAGCAAACTACTTTGATTTGCAGCTGCTATCTGTATCATACACAGTCCACTTGCAACATCATACTTCAGCAAATGAGAAAACACTGATTTTTTTTTTATTATTTTTTAAGACCGAAAGATGTAAATGCTCTCAGGCCTGAAACAGGCACTGACAATGTTATACCAGGATGCTTATTCCATTCAGCTAGGTGTTTCACCATTAAGAAAGCATCTCCTTTTTTCCACAGACAACACCATGAAAGCACGTTTTATATGGTCAGAACAAGAGGTTTGGGTTATTGTCCCAACTAGACTCTGGTGATCAAGCTTAGGGCTGCATCATAGGTTACCACAGCCAGCTCTGGTCAGATAATGGCAATCCTTATTATCCCCTTTACAATTTCTCCAACTCTTCTTTCTCCTTTTCTCCACCACAGTCTCATCCCAAATAAAAAACTTGTTACTTATTGGGTTACTTATTTTTTCCCGCCTTGGTCCCAGTTTTGTTTGCTACGTCCATATCTATTCTGTTATTTCTGATATTCTGATACCCATTCTGACACCAGTTCTGGTATTTCTGGTATGGTTATCTAGGTCCTCCTGGCCTTACATGACATTACTGCCATGGTTACACAGGGGTTGCTGGCCTTGCAAGACCAAACTACATAAAGCATCCCCAATACTCCCTTCATTTATGCTCTGATACAGTATATAAAGAGTATGTCAGGAGTAAGGAATTTTTAGAACTGGGCATTTAAAGACAATTTGAAGCTGCTATGCAGTTGTTAGTCTCTTAATTGTTATGAGCAAATGGTGCATTTGAAGGACCCCAGAACCGTGGCTATAGCAGTCTGGATTGTTTTCTAGAGACACTGGAAATAGAAAGCTCCAAATAAAACATAAACGGGACTCTGCTTCTTTGTAATTTGCTTCAAAACATCTTTTCCTTTGCTTTTTCCTGATATCTATTCCATGCTACCTGTCTTGCAAATGTCAAACCTACTGATGTGAATCCACAACGCTAAATCCACAATGCACCACATCCCTAGTTACTGATAGTACAAAAAAAAAAGGGTATGTTTCATTGTATAACTAGTCTTTCCACAGTCAAGCCTTTCAAGAGACCTGTCAGGATCAGACTGCTCCAGAAAAAATTTTTATTAGTAGTATTTCAGCTTCATCAGCATTTTCGGCAACCAAGTTCTTTATTTTAAATCTCTTCCTCACCTCTTCATCTGTCTGACTTTCAGCATTTAATTCAAAAATGAACCTAAAATAGTTTAGTGGCTTGCCCATAGTTTATACAGCAGGCAGAAGCATTCATGGGCACTACTTTATTCAATTAAAGATAATGAAAAATGTAGCATTTTGGAATTGGTATGTTCCAGCATGTTTAATTTCAAACAAATTGAAAAAAAACCAAACCAAACAACAAACCTTTAATTCATAGCTGAGCTTGTTAAACAATAAAGCCCATTGCAGATAAAAATCTTAAAACCTACTGCTACCATGAATAGGTAAGATATATTCTAAAGGTATTAAGATCAGGTTAAAATACCTTGTTATACTTCATACTACCAAAGATGTTTCATAATGTTTACACCTTCTTGTCTTCAAAAGCTAGACCTCCTATTCACTGTATACAATTATTCCTACAGGCATCCTCCCTGCAACCACCCTGATACAAGGCCAGTGTTGTAGACTGTTCTCCTTTTTTAACGTATCCTCAGCTGTACTACTTGCCGATTTTTACATCCTCCTTTCCCAGCTGGGTTTGTCTGTTGAACACAGCTGCCTGGACCTGAGCTCCCTGGACATTAAAAGGACAAGTGCCCTACTATGCCCCTCCTCGGTAATCTTGGTCTTCAGTTTCTTTCATTGCTGGTCCTGTTTTGACTGAGATTCAGCTTTCTCTTAAAGCAGTACTTCTATAACTAACCAGTGCTTCTTTGGGCAGACCATGCATGAATAAACAGAAAAAAAGTTTTTAGAGGGATACTTATTCATCTTCATTTTTGAATGAGGTGGTGGGCACTTATCTAGACAGTTACAGCCAGATGGGGTTTTGCAGTTGTCTATTATGATATTTCACAAACTTGTGCTGAGTCTGATAGTTTGTTCTTGGGTGAGCAATATCATACAGAAATATATCCAGACTTTATATGAAGGCTTTAAAGTATGGCATTATGTATTGCATTATGTATAGCTGTTTCCACTAGTCCCTAGATAAACCGGTAAAGAGAAGGGTACATCGACAACACTGAACTCAGCACTCCTAGAGTTCTCCAATGAACTTTTGCTGTGGCCGTTTGCTTGTCCACAGCAAGTCTCACAATATTGATACCTTGAGTCACTTTAAAAGCAAGTTATAGAAATAAATTTTTGAAGACTCACCTGTAGACTCAAGTGACTGCTCTTTATGTTAATATAATTGTCAGCAGTGTTCCTTTTTGTTGAAAGCATTTCTGGAGGTGCATCACAAGATCCAAAACTTCTGAGGGAAAAAAAAGCTGGGAAATGGAAATTCTGAGCAAAAATTGGGGAGAAGTAGTGGAAGTTGCTATTTGTAGGGCCCATTGCTTAAAAAGAAAAAAAAAAAATAAATCTCAGGTGGGCTGCAAAAGACACTGTAACATTCCAGATTTAATACAACATTAACAAGCAACATTATACTTGGTTAATGAAAATTCAATTCGTTCTACATTTCAAAGTTTCAAGTACTGTTTAGCTCATACTTACTAACAAAGAATTTTTACATGTGTTTGGATGAGACCTGAATAAATATTCAAGACTTTCAGTTCCTAATACTACAGAGAAATTGAGAGAGTCTTCCTAGTTTATCATGTTTAGTTTTCCATTGATCCAAATGCAGTTATATTAATTTGCAAAGCATCCCACTACTATACAATATTATATAAAATACCTGATAGAAAGTATGTTCAAACAAGAATATCTGTTATGGCTACTAAAGCACAGCATGTGAAGTTTCAAAAGTGTACAAGTGAATAAATTTACTCAAAGATTTCTGTGAACATATGAACATATTAGTGATTTATTGTGCCCTTGGAAGGACAAAACTGTAATTTGATTGAAGCAGTGTCTCTTTCTTTAAAGAAACAAAATTATCATGGAGCAGAATATTAATCATGTTTTACCCAACAATTGTTAACCTCATTGGTATTTTGCCTATCAACAATCTTTGAGCCTTCAAAGAGATGACAAATTATATACCATTGATTCTGGTTGTGGCCATTTGTAACTGACACATTGCGAAGGTAGAATTAATCATTTGATTGATTGAGATTTGTTTTAACAATGGGATTTCTAACTGGGTTGTCTCTGTTTTCCTTGGAATAAATTTGTTTTACCTTATAAACTGTTTTTCATGCCAGCAGAGATCATTTACAATTTAACATTGACTCTCCTCCACCTTTACATTCATCCATGTTTCTTTCTTTTCTTCTACTGACTTTCTTTTCTTTGTTTTATTAATCTTAATTGTATGAAACTGAAACTAAACATAATCTGAGCGTGGAATACAGTGACATATGCATAAAAATGGAAACTTTCTGTAAAGAGGTTTTACTTCCCCGAAGCTCAGTTCTGTCTTTTTGTCTTTCAGTGCCTGGTGTGTTAACTCTTTCCAGCACCTGTTCCACAGCTATGTCATATAAAACCCTTCTCAGCGAAAACAGAGGATCTTGTGTTTTTGCTTTGTCCAATAAATAAGAGCAATTGATTCCTAATCGCTTTTGTCTGTCAGTACCTCATATTATGAGATTGTTTAAAATCATTATTATAAATAATATTTTGACTGTCTAGACTGGGGTCATTTAAAAATCCTGCTAACATTCCCTTATTGCTCTGAAGAATTCTGAGTATTATGTTTGAGAAGCTTTTAAAGGAAACAGTTCCCTGCTATGCTTCACTACTGTAAATGGGGAGATTTGGCATTGACAGTCTGTGGTAGAAGTTCAGACATAATCAGGTAGTTAACTCAGGACTTTAGGAGTTCAAGAGGTTCTTCCATAATATTTAACTTGAGTGTGTTTGTGGAGTACATGGGAAAAAATAAGAAGTCTAAGTGGAATTTGGGGAAATGTACCTACAGATCCAATAGTAACAAATATTTTGTGGGCATTACACATATAATGTGTAGCAAATTAATAATAAACTACTCCAGAAGTCAGAACAGAAGAATGAGAGAGACTTTAAGTTTCAGATGGTCCATAGTCTCCATCCTGAGAATCCTGCAAAAAATTTAGGTCTCTCAAAATCCTTTTTCAAAGCACACATAAATAGAGCTGAAGCATACCTACTTTGTTCAAAACATGGCTGAGGCACAAATTTCAGAGACAAGTAGGCTGTGCCTACTAATAGTTCACCTCAAGCATCTCGCCTGATTCCAGTATCAGTGGAGCTGTGAGGAAGAGATAAGTCTTTTTTAATTTCTCAAACAGCTAATCTTTAGATTTACCACTTCAGATCTGCTTCCATAGTGTTGGTCTATGACAGGACATTAAATGAACCTTGGTTTGTCTTCCCCCTGAAGGTTTGTCCAATGCTCTGTAAGAATGACAAGTGATTCATTAACAAAGTTTCAGAACTAGGAACAGGCAGACTTTCCACCCATTTCTTGTTGAGCTAGTTTTGCATAAACAGAGGTTTTTCTAGGGCTACTAGCTTTTTCACAGCAATTGGACTTCCCTTACCAGCAAATCAGAGTATTATATAGCAGCTGAAAAGTTACAAGACTTCTACCATTTTTTAAAAAGCAAACAAAGGAAAAAATAGTCCTATCCTGAATGGAGAGATTCAACTGCCAGTTTTGGCCTCCTTCCTTATTATCATTCAGCTGCTGTGGTGAAGAATAAGAACTTGAGGTTTTATTCTAAACAGGTTAGGAAGAAGGAGATTACTTAACCTATTTAAAAATCAGCTCATATCTTATGCCAAAGCTTACCCAGTAGACTTCTGTAATACAGCAGAGGAGAGCAGGATTTGGAAAGGACCTTTGAGACAGAACCCATAGGCCTCTGAGAATAGGCTAGAGACTGAATGTAAAGTGTATAGTGGTCTATTTTGGAGGGAAAAATGGAAAAAAAACGGATTTTGCTTGATAACACATAAAACCAGAGAACTTTAAATTCTGTGTACCTGTATATGGTATCCTGGATGCAAATCGAATCTTGGTTTATAAGAGGTGGGATTGCAATTTGGATTTAAACAGCTTTTAGAACTTTCATTTAAAGTCACTAATGTTGATTCAGAACAGATATCCATTCAATACTGAGAATGTAGTACAAATATATAGCTTGATGAGAAGAAAATAGACTAAAACAGCAGATCTAAAACCAAAATTATGAGAACCTTGATATTAATAAAATCATAGAAACATAGATACATAGAATCAAAGAATCATGGAACAGTTTGGGCTGAAAGGGACCATTAAACACCCCTGCAATGATCAGGGACATCTTCAATTTGATCAAGTTGCTCAAAGCTCCATCCAAACTGACCTTGAAGGTTTCCAGGGATGGGACATCTACCACCTCTCTGGGAAATCTGGGCCGGTGTTTCATCATACTCATCATAAAAAATTTTCTCCTTAAATCTAGGCTAAATCTACCCTCTTTTAGTTTAAAACCATTACCCCTTGTCCTGTTGCAACAGGTCCTGCTAAAAAATTCTGTCCTCATCTTTCTTATAAGACCCCTTGAATTACTGGAAGGCTGCAGTAAGGTCTCCCTGGAGCCTTATCTTCTCCAGGATGAACAACCCCAACTCTCTCAGCTTCTCAGAGGAGAGGTGTTCCATCCTTCTGAACCTTTTGGTGGCCCTCCTCTGCACCCGCTCCAA
>NW_010519874.1:0-26730 GCF_000687285.1 Phaethon lepturus
CTTCTGGCCTTTCTTGTAGATGGGTGTCATAATCTTACAAAGGAAACAGGAGTTCAATATGTCCTGTGGTAATGAGGCATTCCAGGGCATGGACTGCGTCCCACTTCGTGACTGTGTCATATACATATTGTATGTACTTAATGACTGTAACAAAGAGATGACCATGAGGCACTGCCGCTAATGAGGAGGGAAAATACTTTTGCAGTACATAGAAGATGTTAATAGTTTATTTACTTTTTTAATTTTTGAAGTAGAAGCAAATCACAAAAATTGTAGAAAAACTTAGGTAGCTGTGGAATTATTTTTTATGCGTGATGAACTGGTGGTTTCTGCTATCTTGGAAGTCGGCCATTTTAACTCCTCTTCTTCACCCCGTGGTCAATGGTTACTCCTCACCCTTTATCCCCTACCTGCATCCTTTCCTTTGAACCTGCAGTCACTGTTGATTCCACTGCCTTGCCTTTACATTATCCCCTCCATGGGATCTAGCCCTATTCCTTTTAAGAAAAAACACACCATCATTCATTTAATACCATTCACTTTCCTTGACTTGTCAAGGGCTCAAGCAAAATTTTGAGGCATCTCTGGTTCTGATGAGAAGGACCATTATTAAAATGACTGTAGTTATTTGCTTTCATGATATATGTTGACTAACTTGATTGAAAACTTGCAAGTAAGCCAGGTATTTCTCAGATGTACTTTTTAGTGATTAACCTTCTGTAGACTATTTTTAGTTTTTTAGTATGATAAATGAAGCATGGAGTATATACAATCTTATATGTAAATGATGCATTCTGCTAGTTCCAGAAATACATAATCACTAGTAAATAGTTAAAACAGATTAATTACCTATTAGCAATTAATTCAGAAGCTGACCATAAAGTAATGCTTCCTTATATAGCTGAACTTCCCCCCACCAAATCCTCATAGTTTGGTCTGTTGGCCCCAGAAGAGTTGTTTGTTTGTTACAGTATTGCCAACATTCACAATAACTAGTTTTAAATTACTTTCAGGTTATATTATTTGAAACAGAATATGGGTGCAAGAAGATGCCTGCTCACTATGCACAAACTAAGCGGCTGATCAGTGTGGAGTCCTAGAAAGCAACTTTTCTTGCCATCTGAGAAGAAAATGGATTTTCTGGTGCAAACAGTATTTTGTGTTGGGGTAAATGTAGCTTCGGTTGCTCCTCTAAATAGATCCCGCACTCCTGACCTTTCTCTAAATATTTGCATAGTGATGTTTACAGAGCCTGAATTCTGTATGGTATCTGTAGATCTTAGCACAAAACAAGGTGGGAAATACCTCTGTTCCTGCAGTTGAAGAGGGGTAGTTTTTTCATGACTGGACAAACTTGCCTGAATGCAGTAATAGGGAAAAGAAAATACACTCTAAAGAGTTTTTCTGCAATCAGAGCAGGAAAAAATGGATGAAAATAGAAAATAAAGAACGTGTTCTAAAGACAAGCAAACATTGATATTCTCATTTCTATATCTTTCTGATTATTTAAACATGTTTGTTGTTTTGTGGTTTTACTGGAATACAGAAGAAAGTGTGTGCCTTCTTCTTCTTCAGTGAACCAACTAATAAACCAACTGGTTTTACTTTTCTTTATTCCTTTTGGTCTATGACAAGAGGATTCTATTTGGGAAAACAAAGGAAAAAGACAATACAGTCAAATGAAATGTTTTGAAAAATTTTAAGTTCTATTTTAGAGTATCTGTTTGCTGCTCACAGTGAGATATATGCTGCCTGAGTACTGTTCAAGTACTTTTGTCATCATTGCAACAGAGGAATCAGTTCTTATTATCCCAGCCATATTGGTAAAATAGTAGCAATATCAGTTTTCAAGCTTTCAAGTTTTCAGGATTTCTTTCCCCCCAAATTGGTTTTGAAAATAAATGTCCCTTAATCTCATGGTTCGTTTAGATGTAAATATTATAAAGAAATTAATGAAGTTGTCATAGAAGTTAATGGTGGAATTCTTACTGACTTCATTTAGGCCTTGAATTCTGTCATGTATTCAGAAAGTTGACAAGGACGGACCATTGGGAAAGTGTGATGCCATCATTTATGAGAAGCCCAGAAAAAATAATCATAGGCCCTAGTCCTGTAACTTACCATGTATAGACTGAAGGTTACACCCATGCAGAGTCTCAGTGAAGTTAATGGTGTTTCATGCTGGCATAACAATCTGCCCATCTGCTATAATTGCAGGATCGAGGCAATGACTTGTAAATTACAACGTTGATGGACCGAACCAAAATGTTAATTCTGCCTCTGAAACTCTGGGGGAACTCAGTCCTGTCTTTACCCATGGAGCTATGCAAGAGATGTTTGTCCAGCATATAGTAGTGATGTTTTAGAGGTAAGTGGCTACATTCTTGGAATCATTCTCACTGCATTATGTGACTACTCTGAGACATCGTAATATTTCAAACTCACTGAAGTTATTTAACCTAATCAGTGTGTGTAGGATATAATTGATCTCTCTCCTGTAGGAAGTAACACAGGAGAGAAATGGCATAATTCTGCATGTCTCTGTTCTGTAGTGACAGCCTGTCATTCCCTGTACTCTGCTAAAGGTTATGAATAGACAATGTATGTAGGCTGAACATAGTTGCTTGGAAACCATCTTTTTTACTTTCTTAAATGTAATTGCCTCTCTTCAGAAAAACATTGATTAGTTTAATTTCTTTTGATGTTGAAGCAATAAATTTGCCTTTAACTCCTCTGAGTATCTCAATAAATAGAGGGGAGGCTATTTGAAATTTCAAACTATTAATTTTCTTGGACTTTTTAAGGCAAGTCATCTAATAAATGTTAATGTGGACATTATCACAGAATCATAGAATCATTTAGGTTGGAAAAGACCTTTAAGATCATAAAGTCCAACAATTAAGCTAACACTGCCCATGCTACCACTAAACCATGTCCCGAAGTGCCACATCTACATACCCTTTAAATACCTCCAGGAATGGTGATTCAACCACTTCCCTGGGCAGCCTGTTCCAATGCTTGACAACTCTTTCAGTGAAGAATTTTTTCCTAATATACAATCCAAACCTCCCCTCGTGCAACTTGAGGCCATTTCCTCTTGTTCTATCGCTTGTTACTTGGGAGAAGAGACCAACACCCACCTCACTACAACCCCCTTTCAGGTATTTGTAGAGAGCAATAAGGTCTCCCTTGAGACTCCATTTCTCTGGGCTAACCCCAGTCCCAGTTCCCTCAGCTGCTCCTTGTAAGACCTGTTCTCCAGACCCCTCACTAGCTTGGTGTCATCTGCAAACTTAGCAAGGGAGCACTCAATCCCCTCATCCAGATCATTGGTAAAGATATTAAACAAGACCAGAACCAGCACTGAGCCCTGGGGAACACTGCTTGTGGCTGGCTGCCAACTGGATTTAACTCCATTCATCACAACTCTCTGGGTTTGGTGGTCCAGCTAGTTTTTTTTATCCTGAGAAGAGTACACCTGTCTAAGCCACAAGCTGCCAGTTTCTCCAGGAGAATGCTGTGGGAAATAGTGTCAAAGTCTTTACTTCGGGTGGACTTTGCATTTCTAGCAAGACACAGTGTTGGTTGTGAAAATGGTGATGAAAATGAACTTCAAAATTGTGTTAAATATGATACCTATAATTTCCCTGTTGAAGTGGTATCAGCATATGGATTATTATTATTGGTATTTGGTATCCAACTGAATGCTTAAAGCATGATTGTATAAATATTTGATCTTTCCTTTTTAACAAGATACTCTAGTCTATGATTTATTATAAAGCTGAAAGACTTGGTTTGGTAATATTCATGGTCATGATACAGGACCACCTATGTTAATATCTATTTGAATCCCATACTATAGTTTTCTTAGGAGGTTGTATCTCAGAGGTTTGTTGTTCATCTTTATGAACATGAAAAGTACCGATCATTTGAGAATTCTGCCTGTTTCCCCATCAGATTCAGTTTGGTTAGTCTCTGCCTTTATAGGTACAAGGATAAACTCACATGCCTGTGCTTGAAAAGGGAAAAAATAATCTCAAACCGACCTCATAAAATCTTGCTGGAAGCCTGGACTATAAAATATTGAACTGATTGTGCCACTTAGAAATGTTGAAAGAAATCACCTTCCTTAAGCAATTTCTTCATGCTTGCAAAAATATTTTAAAGTTACAGAGAGTACAGAGAGTAGTCCCATTCTGCTCTGATGGGCTTCTCTACAATACGTTACAAATACTTAAATATTTAGGGCATTTGCCAGGCTATTTTGTTTGCTGGCTTGGTAAGTCAAACAACAGTGGTGTTTTCCCTCATATATCTGATAATATGATGGGTGTATTTAACTTGCTACTTGCATTTTTAGTTTCCATCAATAGCTTGACCTGCCTTTTACAATAATTAGGTAGGCTAGCTAGTGAGCTGTCCAAATTTGTCGTGGATACTATGACTCAGAAGTGTTGTTAATAGCAATTCACGGCTCCTCCTCTAGGTATGTCTTATGAATGTAGACTAAGGACTTTTGTGGTGTTTTCATATGACAGATTATTCCTCAGTGTACAGCTTTCTTTCGTGCTTCTTGATACTGCCTGTAAACATATGAGGCAGACCTTCATTTGCTCTAGCCATTTACAGGCAAATTACTTCAATATAGAATTTTCTGCTGATGACAAAGACTACAGCTTTGATGACCAACACAAAGTGGGTAACACTGCAGCGACTGTCAGCTTCCATACTGGTCTACTGGAGCCATCAAAGGGATATGGGAACTTACCATGGCACATGGCTGGCTCATATTCATGTCTAATTTATAGGCCCCCAGTCATGTGTTCATGTGTGTTTCTGAAGGCATATCCTTCAAGAAGACTTGTCTTCCCTCATTACTTTCCCAGTATTGTTTGTAGAATAATATTGTAATTAAACATGTGGTTTTGCCAGTAAAACTCCCTAATGTGGATAATTTTGTACATTTTTGCTGTTGCTTGTATATGTAAGAGGTAAGTTTAAATTTTTCATGCATATTTAGAATGTGAAGACGTTCATGTAGTACTTCTACAGCAGTTTCTACTGTCGTCTTTGGATACTTTGTGTCAGATGTTTTTAACACAATACTTGCCTTACCACTGCTTCACTTACTCCCCCCTAGAATTCTTCCAGAAAAATCGACAAGACTTTTCAGTGATATTGTTATGTCACCCTTTATTCCAAACTATGGAAAGATAATATATTATTTATTGTGGTACTGGAAGACAAATTGATTAACATTGTCCTTAATGTTAACATCAAACATTTAACATTAAGGTGCCTTATTTACTATTTAAAATAGAAGTCAGCTGTATATTGTGTGAGGTGTGTGGTCTTCCAACTTTGTTATTGTCATCATCTTCTCTCATTACTTTTGAAGTAAATGTGGTAAATGAAATAAATAAGGACAGGAACTCATTTCCAGCTTAACACTCATTTTTTTCTGTAAACTAAATTATCTGAATCGTGTGACAGTATGTTGGTCTATTCAGCACTATTTAAGCGATTACATAGGAGTTTGTCATGGTTTAGCCCCAGCCACCAACTAAGCACCACACAGCCGTTCACTCACTCCCCTCCCACGGTGGGACGGGGGAGAGAATTAGGAAAAAAACCTCGTGGGTTGAGATAAACACGGTTTAATAGGACAGAAAGAAAGAAGGAAACAACAATGATAATACCAACAAAGGAATGTACAAGAACAAGTGATGCCCAATACAGCAATTGCTCACCACCCCGTGATTGACAGCCCGTCCCTAAGCAGCGATTTCCACCCCCCGGACAACTCCAGTTTATGTACTGGGCATGATGTCGTATGGTATGGAATATCTCTTTGGCCAGCCTGGGTCAGCTGTCCTGGCCGTGTCCCCTCCCAGCTTCCTATGCACCCCCAGCCTGCTCGCTGGCAGGCCGGCACAAGAAGCTGGACTGTCCTTGACTGCTCAGCAACAACCCAAAACATCAGCACATTATCAACAGTTCCTCATCCCAAATCCAAAACACAGTCTCACACTAGCTTCTGTGAAGAAAATCAGCTCTGTCCTGGCTGAAACCAGGACAGAGTTACATGTCTAAATGCCTTTGAGGACCTTGAAGTAGCTCTGAGATCTGCTTTGCAGCTCAAAAACACCTGATTCTCCACATGCCTGCTGAGGGTCCACAAAAAGTCATTAACAACTTTTGAAATGTGTACTTGGTTTATATGCTGATGTTTTGTGCCATGGCTTTTTATGTTCATACTTTAATACGGTGTGGATAACAAATTGTTGAATCCTGTTTTCTTTTGTTGTGAAAGCAATGGGAGAAGAATTGTCGGACTGTTTTTTAATTTTTACACATTCTCATTTTGAAGCCATTCAAGTTCTTTCTCAAGCAAACGGTCTGAGGATCCTCTGACTCTAATAGTCCTGTGGGAGGGGCACTTAGTGATGGAATGAAATTTCTGCTACAGTGGAAATACCTTCTCAAAATCAGAACTCTAGTGTGAATTATGTGCTTCCATAATAAGCCAATTCTCCTTGAGGAGAGACAAGAAACCAGCTATGATTTTTAGTAGTAATTGTATTCTTAAAGGCATTCACACTCCAAGCAGACAATGGATCTCCTATAATTAACCACAAAAAAAAGAGGAGCATTTCAGTATTGCCTCCCTTCTTCCCCCACATCTTCAGCTGTAGCACTGTAGCCTTTGGAACTTTTTTTTTGTTCCTGGCAGATGACATGGATATACTGAAAAATATATTAAAAAAAAAAAAGAAGTAAAGAAATGTTACAGATAATCTGCACTGTCTGTCAAGATTACATTAGAGCAGTACAGTATAGCAGAACAGTACATATAATTAAACTTTCCTGTCATTATGGTTGCTAATTCCGCCTACAAAGATCTCTAGGGGAATTTTTCTTATAATCACAAATATAATCAGCTTCCAACAGGGCTTTATTTCTGCAAATGTCCTCCGAACTCCTACCGAATCTGAGCAGCACTTCTACACCAATATCAGTAGCTTGAAAAGTACCTTTCCAGAGAATAAGAAATTCTAACTTCTAAATAGAGCATATCATGAAGAAGCTAAGGACTTCAAATGGAAGAGCACAGGGGTTTGGCTTTGTAAACTACATAATCTATATCTCCATCTTTCTAAATGTGGAGAATCTTTAGTATTCCTTTTTTCCCACTGTTCTGATATTTGCTCTCTCTTTTACCTTTGTGTGGGGAGACAGAAGAAATGAAACAATATGTTGTGTCTGCATCTGTGAAAAAACAATAATCTCATTAAACTTTCTGTGTGAAATGTGTGGGGAATGATTGAAGGGAAGTTAGAAAAATTAGAAATAGTGGGCATTTTCACTTTAAAGATACCAATCATGATTTTTAGTTGTAACCTTGTACCTAAAACCAGCCACGTAATGAGCAGATAATGGTTCCTATGAAAAGATGGTACACATGAGATGAAGGTAGCCCTGCTTCTGAGGGCAGAGCACTGGCTATCTTTTCTTCAGCTGGGTTAGTGGTACTGCACTGCCCTCTCCTTCATGAACCTGTAGTGATTCTGGTTGCATTTCTATGTATAGGTGCAGGCTAATTGATTTATTAAAGGACACAATGGTAACCTTACATAATAATATTTTAATGAAAAAAGTAATGGAATTACCTGTACATACTTCCATGTTAAGTTGTTAAGTTGGAGGAACACAGTATTTCTAAGCACAAATATATTCACCATGTCAGATATTATGATAATGCTTACAAGGAGAAGACTGTTTAAATAGCCATCCATCTACAGATTACTTATGAGCAGACCTTAAAATTAAGATAGAGTGTATAAGATGAGAACGTGTGCAAATGAAATCTTTCACTTCAACTTCAGCTACAGACTGTAGTTGTGGATGAAATCTATGCATGGGTATCTAATGATTTTCCTACCTCACAGAAATTTCTGGTGTGTTTAGAGACAGATTAAGGAGATCCTGCTTGCTAGTTGGGTATGATTTTCTATCATCACAGTCAGCTGGCTGAATTTAGAGCAGCTTTCAGGGTTGGGACTCTTCAAAATGTCAGGAAGTTGCAATCGTTGACTGACCTCCATCCTAATGCACACTCCTGACCTTAATTTATGGCTGGTGGGGATCTGCTCCTCTTGGCAGTTCAATGTTGCATTGGCACTGCTGGTTTAGCTTTGAAGCTGCAAAATATCAGTGAGATAAGGAAAGAAATTAAAGCAGAAAAGAAATGTCAAGGAAAAAGATAATGAAACAGTGACAGATCACAGAAATGCTCTGCCACATGGAATTGTTGTGAGACGTTCAGATCACCCCAAATTAATCCTTTTTGATCTTCAGCCTATTCTCTCATCACTGAATGCATTTTTTTAGCATTAATTGTTACAATAGATATAATTATATCCTTTAAGATTTATTTGATCAAACATTTTTAGCCAAAGCTTTTTGATTTTTTAAAAACTTCGCAGTTATTTTGCATTGAAAAACTACATCTATAAACATGCCTGTTTTCTGTTCTCATACAGTAACAAAATATGTAAATACTAGATATTACTTTTTTTTTTTCCCCAGCTGGTGTGTTGGATAGGTTATTCTTGAAGGCTTATTCATTCTTCTTCATTACTTCTCTGCAAACACATGTTACTTACCTGATTTTATTAGCCATCCCATTATTGAATTTAACATTCATCTGGTGTTATTTAAAATGTGCAAAGTTGATCACTGAATATCACTGAAATTTTTAGAAGACTAGAAGCAAATGTTTTTCTTTTCAAAAGTTTCTCTGTGAAGATGCTCTATGATTTTGTGCTGTTCTATAGTTTTATTGTTCAATAAACACTTGATTGGAAGGAAGTAAAAATATATTAGAACTTTGTAGGATTTGTCAAGGAAGGGTGTACCTTTGCCCTGCATAATTTAACCCCTTTAATTCACTGGCAAATAAGAAGCATAAAGGCAGTAGACCAGGAACTAGAATGAAATTGATAGAATATGTCATAATTTCCCCTTCACTCTGTTCCCCCAAAGTAAAATGAAACAAAAAAGCCAGCTGTGGTCCCAATGGTAATGTGATTACTAGGTGAGCTCCAACACTGACGAAAGGCAGAATTGCTGGTGATGCACCTTAAGCGAATGATCAAACACCTTGACCTTTCTGTTGTATAAGGAAGAGCAAGCATAGTTTAGACCTGCAACAGACCAGGCTGGAGGCTATGTCTGTGCAGGAAATGGCTAAACGGTTTACACATTATATCCATCTAAACACTGTGTGGTTGAACCTGTATCGTGATGACTGAATAGGTCTTTGTGCCCAAAAAGATGCATATGGCCATATGGTTCTGTTGTGCAACCTCTATTTATTTATTTGTCTCTGAATTAATGATCTATTGAATGATGCTTTAATTTTTTTGTCTTTTTATTTACATAAGTGTAATTAGTCAAAATCAGTCAGGCATTATTACTCTGATTCCAAGATTTCTACCAGCTTAGGCCCCACACATTACAAACAGATCTGGGACCGAAGAGAAGCAGTTTAAGAGAAAATAAAACTGGGACTAACCTGAGGAGAGTTCTCCAAATGAAAAATGCATTGGCAGAGATTATTGCTTTTGTGAGGACTGTCACCTGCAGAACAAGAATGACAGAAGTTGGCAAGTATTAAAGAACAGGAAAAGCTATCAACTCATAAACAGTACCTGTTTGTGGAGTTCAACTTAAAAAACAATAGGAGAAAACATGAAATTATTGGTATTTGTAATTCATGCACAAATAGAATTCCCTTTATGCTATTGTGCATCTATTATGTGTATCATATTATTCCTTTCAATATTTTACTGGTGCTTTTGAGAACAGCTCTTCCTTTCTCTCATATTAGCTGTTTATAAGTTTATAAGCCTCCCATTATTCCTTTGCAGGAATAAAATAATCCCTTTATTCCTGTTGTAAAAAACAGCAGGTAATTTAAGAAGTAAAACTAAACATGTTTTTTGTAGAGCAAGTCATTCTGCAGGTATTGGTAGTGTAAACAAAAATGATAGTGAGAAGAACATTTCAGAATTACTATAACTTCGATGACTTCTATAAAACTTCAAAGAAATATCTTGCTTTGTGGAAAAACTGTTGTGAGGAAAAATTTAGGGGTATTGATTTTCATTGCAACAGACTAAATATTGGTCATTAAAAAAATACTTTAGATGGAGAAATACAATTCTACTATAGCCATGGGCTCAGAAAAATGACCAAGTTAACATGCAACAAAGAGTCTCGAGGTAATACATCAGGCAACACATCAGAATACATCAGACAATTCACAGAAGTTGTCTGAGAGATGCTTCTAGCCTGTAAGAAACACAAAGTAATTTGAATGAGCTTTCATGTCTTCCACTGGCAGCTAAGCTAGCTTGAATGACCTCTCCTGGTAATTTTCTGCTCTCAGTTGCCTAGAAGTGCATAGATGAATGGTTTGCAAATGTAAACTGATAGGTGTTAACTAGTTAAATCACAGTAGCTTGCTAGTAACTTTAGTAACTATTATTTAAAAATAGTTACAACAACAGTACTGTTGTACTGTAGTTTTGTAGAGTTTTGCTTTAGCAATACAAAGATACATTATTTGTTATTAGAATTAAAATAGCATCTAATCATGCACAACTTGATATCAATGACATAAAAGCAATTACAGTGCAATTATGCAAAATAACATTGTTAGCAGTCTCCACTTAGAGTTTACTAAATCACTGCATTCTGAAAGTAAAGTATTTATTAATGATATCATTAGACCTATCACATACTGTATTGCTTTCTTCCATTTAGTGCATCTATAAATCTTAAAGACAGCATGGCAATTTTATTGCCTGGTCTCTTAATGTGCCTTTTAAATCAAATAATGTCATCAAAAGCTAATTTCTGTGGATCCAGACAGATATTACTTTTGTCTTTTTTAATCATATTTTATATATTGAAATCCCCCAAACTAACTTCTGTCTCAACAACAGTGGTTATATTGGAGCTTCCAGTTTTGTAAACATATATTTCTAATGGAGTAGCTGGATCATGCACCTACTCAAAAGTAAAATGAAAGATTTTTTGACTGAATTGTGATTCAACAGAAACCAGCATCGTAGTTTCTAAGATTCGTGCCACATATTTTGAATTTAAGAAGCTAACATTTAAAATATGTGTTTTATCTTGTGTATTTAGCCTACATAGGTGTAAAGAAGATGATAACAGGTGAGAGTTGGCTGGATTCTCTAGTCTGCCTTGTATGGCCCATCACTACAACTGCCTTGCAGTTTTGCCTAGCACTGTCTGTCACTACAAGTGCATTTAACAGAGTATCGATGACATCCTTTTATCATGATGTGGTCAAAGCTAGAACATGCAGGCACTAATAGAAGCTGAATATCAACAGATTCAGAAAGAGAGGTGGCATAGTATTTGCTATTGTGTTTAGCAATATTTTAGGAAATACAGTCTAGAAAAACATATGATTTTGTCAAACAGAAGACATGGATTTACCAGAGATACTGCTTAACTAATCAGCTAGAATAAAGCAGTTAACCAGTAGTGCTTAAGTTTTTCATGGCTTTGCAAGGAAATTCAGACTCAACAGTTGAATTCAGGACCATTCCACATTACGGAAAGGTATATCTCCTTGACCTGAAATACAGGCAAATTGGCAGACTAATTTTCAGAAAAATTTACTTGGAGTAGTCGTGGCTTTTAACACAACCCATGGTCCTCTCCTTTCATTTTCTTGTGAGTTTTTTTTACCTCAATGAATGTTTTTCTTTATCAGAAGTGACAATAACCAGTGAATACTCCAGCTGGGAGGTGGGAAAAATCACTTCTGATTTGGCACATGCTGTTTTCTCATTGATAGATACCATTCTGTTCTGGCCATGAAGGAGATATATTGACAGAATATCAGAGTTCTTGGAGGAAGAAAAGTAACTTTTACCTTTTGGAATATTGGATCTAAGGGTATCTCAAAGAAGATTTATAGCAAGACTATTCATTCTTTGTGTAATATTTATTTTATATTAATCTCATGCTTCAAGACTCATAAAAGGAAAAGATTCTTTTTCCTCCTAGTGCATAATTTAGTTTAGGGAGATATTTTTCTGTCATCCTCTCAGATATTAAAGATGATCACAGGTAAAGATCACACAGGGTATTGGTCAATGATTGAATGTCCAGATGGAGATCGGTGACCAGTGGTGTGCCTCAGGGGTCCATATTGGGACAAGTACTCTTTCATATCTCCATCAGTGACATACACAGTGGGATCAAGCGCACCCTCAGCAAGTTTGCAGACAACACCAAGCTGAGTGGTGTGGTTGACATGCCTGAGGGACAGGATGCCATCCAGAGGGACCTGGACAAACTCAAGGAATGGGCCCATGTGAACCTCAAGAGGTTCAACAAGGCCAAGTGCAGGCTCCTGCACCTGGGTCAGGTATCAGTACAGGCTGGGGCATGAAGGGATTGAGAGCAGCCCTGCCCAGAAGGACTTGGAGGTAGTGGTGGATGAAAAGCTGGAAATGAGGCGGCAATGTGCACTTGCAGCCCAGAAGGCCAGCCATATCCTGGGCTGCATCCAAAGCACTGTGGCCAGCAGGTTGAGGGAGGTGATTCTGCCCCTCTGCCCTGATGAGATGCCACCTGAAGTCCTGTGTCCACCTCTAGAGCCCTCAGCACAGGAAAGACATGGACCTGTTGGAGAGGGTCCCGAGGAGGGCCACCAAAATGATCAGAGGGCTGAAACACCTTTCCTATGAGGACAGGCTGAGAGAGCTGGGGTTGTTCAGCCTGGAGAAGAGAAGGCTCTGGGGAAACCTTACTGCAGCCTTCTAGTCCTTAAAGGGGGGGCTTATAAGAAAGATGGGGACAGACATTTTAGCAGGGCCTGTTGGAATAAGGCAAGGGGTAATAATTTTAAACCAAAAGAGGGCAGATTTTGACTAGATATAAGGAAGGACTTTTTCACAATGAGGATGGTGAAACACTGGCACAGGTTGCCCAGAGCGGTGGTAGATGCCCCACACCTGGAACCCTTCAAGGTGTTCCAGGGCTCTGAGCAACCTGATCTAGCTGAAGATGTTGCTGCTCATTGCGGGGTGGTTAGAGTAGATGACCTTTAAAAGTTCCTTCCAACCCTAACTATTCTGTGATTCTATGATTCTATGGTATTTGCAATACAATACATCATTTAAATGTAGTTGTAGTAAGGGCCACTGAGGGTATGTTTTCAACCAAGCCTTATGTACAAGTCCTTCTATTTGCTGCTACTTGCAGGGTTTTAAAGTTAATGACTTTTCCACTGAGTAGTTTCTTTGGTGTTTTCCTTGACCTTTAAAAGAATACTTTGAATATTTTCCTTCTCATCTTTAATTTTTCACAGAATTTCCTTTTCTTTGCTGATGCTGAGAATCTCTAACTTCCAGTTAATTGCTTCTCTTGTAATGGCTTTCTCTTCTATTCTTCCTTCACAGATAATGCTGTCCTGACATAGACACATTAAAATAACTGAAAATAGTTTTGATTTTGCCATGGGTTCAGTATGTACTGTTTTGAATCAATCCATTTTTGTCATTTTTTTTCAGAAGTGTTTGAGCCCAATTCTCCACTGTAGCTTGTGCAAACATTTTTTCTCTTTAGCAAGGATGAACCAAGGATTTAGAAGCTATTCTCCAAAGCTCTTTTAATTTAGAGGACATTCAGATGGGTATGCAGACTTTGTTTTCCTGTAAGCTTATGTTTAATTATATATAGAACTACCACTTTGCTGGAAGGGCAGCTGTTACTGTGGTTTCTCCTTGGGTGCCAACGTATTAATCAGTCAATATCCCCTCATTATGGAAACTTTATAACTTGTTTGTCATTTTTCAGTTGTTCTCCTTAACTCAAAACAATTAACTAGACTAGATGAGGACACACGTCTATCTGTCTCTTTCTGAATAGTCAGTCATGATGGGTCTCATTTCTGCTCTTCCTTATAGAAGATAGTTTCCATCATCAGATATATGTTATGAACTCTGGGCTCCAGGTGTATATAACTGAGCAAGATTTAGCCCACTTGTACCTTTATACATATAGGATGTATGCAGCAATTGCAGGTTGTTTTTTTTTTTAATACATGACAAAGGTTTTACTTATGTTCATTTTTATGCTTGCAAATAAACTGTTTCTCCAAATACAATACTTTCACAAAGATATTCCTCATAATTTTCTTGTAGTCTTTTCTTTAGGTGTTACTATCATCTTTCCATGTTCTCTCAACCATCTTTCACTGCTTTGCATATGGGGATAAGTAAAACTGTTTGCTTCATTATTTCAGTTATGATTTCATCAAATAGTATTACTGTGAAGTTTGCTGTGAAGTCTACTGATAATGTGTACTTGTCTCAGTTGATTCTTACGGATCCAAGCATAATGCTTTATATTTGGCGGCTGTTATCTTTTGACAGTAGTAGACGTAAAAAAAAGTTCAGACATGACTGTGGCATTAAATTATTTGCAGAGTTGCAGTAACTCCTGAGGTTTCTACAGTTGAGCATCAGAGAGCTGTGCTCAGGGGTTTATCCAGTCTGGTCATAACTACACAGCCTCCAACAGAATTGCACAGAATCACAAACCAGTTGAGGTTTGAAGGGACCTCTAGAGATTTCATAGTCCAACCCACATCCCAGCTTCAAGCAGGGTCAGGTAGAGCAGGTTGCTCAGGGACATCTCGAGTTGGGTTTTGAGTATCTCCAGGGAATGAGAGTCAACAGTCTCTCTGTGCAACTTGATACAGTACTTGATTGCACTCACAGTAAAAACACTTTTTCTTGTGTTCAGATGAAATTTCTTGTGCTTCTATTTGTGCCCGTTGCCTCTTCTTCTGTCACTGGGCACCACTGAGAAGAGACTTGCTCCATCTTTAAACCTTGCCATCAGATATTTATAAGCATTAATAAGAATACCCCAAACCCTCTATTTTCTAGGCTAAAAAAACCCCATTCTCTCAGCCTGTTCTCATATGAGTGGCACACCTGTTTCTTAATCGTCTTTGTGGCTTTTCAGTAGACTTGCTCCAGTAAATCCATGTCTCTCTTGCACTGGGGAAAGCTCCCCAGTACATGAAAGGGCAATCAAAAATAGAGACTGCACAACCTCCATGGGCAACCTGTTCCATTTCTCTGTCCTCACAGTGATTCTTTTCCCCTTCTACCCGGTCTGATCCTCTCCTGTTTTAGCATCTGCTGTCTCTCATCCTCCCAGCATGCACCACTGTGACTGGCCTGGCCTCTTGTAGATGTTGCAAGAATGCTACTAGCTTTGCCTGAAACTTTATCTTTTTCAGGCTGACCAAGCCCAGCTTCCTCAGCCTCTCCTGACAGGGCAAATGTTCCAGCCCTCAGACCATCTTAGTGGCTTTCCAGTGAACTCACTCCAGCTGACTCAAGTCTTTCATGTACTGGGGGGCCCAAAAGTGGGCACAGTTTTCTGCATGCAGTCCAACAAGTGCTGAGTAGAGTGATAATCACTTTCCCTGATTTACTGCTGTCTGTACTCCTGTTGATACAGCCCAGGATGCTGTTGACCATCTTAGCTGCCTTTTCTGCAGAGTTACTCCCTAGCCAGTCAGACCCCTGTCTCTATTCTGTAATTGCAAGGGAGTCCTCCTTCCCAAGCAGTGAAATTTGCATTTGTCCTTCCTGAAAGTCATGATTCCTACTCTTCCTTTTGGCACATTCCTCCAATCTGTGTAGGTCTTCTGGGACTTTGCTCCTCAAGAACTTGCCCTTCAGTGTATTTACTGGTTTGGCCCAAGACCCATCACTTCCCTTCTGACATGGGACTAGGCATAACTGAGACCACCAATGCTCAGCCCTATCTAGTCCTTTGCCTCCTATTTTATCAGTTCATTTATTTGGGGCTGGATTAATATTTAGATGCAGCTTTTTTTAATGGATAGTGGAACGATGGATGTGGAGTTTCTGCTCTGCTTCTCACTTTCTGACGCTTTTCCGCTCTTTCCCCTCTTAATTGTACTATACCAAGTCACACTGTATACCTTAGGTTTTAAACACTGCATCAAGAAACTTTTTTTTATTTGCCTGTGAGATGTTTAGCAGATATTGGCTCAGACTGTGAACTCCCTGTTGACATTATTGAACACTTATTTATACAGTTAGTGTTACTGTCTCCAAAAGCTTGAAGAATTTACATATCAGGGATTTGATCCTGTCAGTCTCTATTCATGCAGACAATCCCATCTTTCAAATGTGAGTCAAAGGACATGTCTCAAATAAGAGGTTGGATATAGTCCTGAGCAAAACTAAACAGATGAACTCAAGACACATTCCAGGGGGAAGAGGCTTTTTCAGGCAATGGAACTGCTCAAGGCCAATTTCAGTAAGAGCGAAACTCAAATCTGATTAGGAAAAAGTGAGGGAGGGTAACTGGCAGCTGGGAAATTTAGACTCCTAAGTGGTGAGAAGCACTTTGTCCAGCATTAACCGAGCAGTGAGGAACCTGAAACACACATCATCATCATCATCATCATCAAGGTTCATCAACATGGAAATGTCATGGGGATTTTTTCCCAGTTTTGCTAAATAATAACTTAGTGCTTTAAAACCCACCACAGTTCTGATCCCTTGAAAATATTTAGCAGAAAAAAAAAAAAGTTGTAACCCTGCAATCGCTCTATTAACAAATATTGCAATATTCCCTGGTATATAAGCACAACACTAGTTTCTTTTCTTCTCTTTTTGGGGGATAGGAGGGACAATAGATGAAACATAATGACTGTCTTATTTGTATGCTGAATTTTCTGGTTTTGTTGAATTTACTTCCACCACAGGAAATAAAACAACCATGAAGCATGGTAAACAAATGTGTACTGTAACTGCCCGATGGCTCTATAGAATTAGAGTCCCTACAATGGCATTTAACACAGCTCTGTGATCTATATTCACTGTAACATCTAATTTTAAGAGATTTTTGTGGTGTTCATAGAGTAAAGTACAGCCCTATAGTAGGTAGACAACAGGAGCCAGAATGTAGCAGCACTGAACAGCTGCTAGGTTGATGTAGATAGATGCTAGGTAGATGTCAGTAGATTGTATCAATTCTTCACTGCTCTGTCAGATTGTGAGACTTAATTCCACATAGTAGTCTGTTGAAATGTAGTCTTTTGATTATTCACTCTGCACAGGATAGACTTGTATTGTAGTGGAATAAGGAAAAAGAAAGATTGGGTTGATGGTTGGACTTGATGATCTTAAAGGTCCTTTCCAACCTTAATGTTTCTGTGATTCTGTGATTCTGTGAAAATATTTTCTTCTGATCTCAGTAATAGGAAGGAAAATTCTTTATTCTTTTTGGCAGGCTGGAAGAGTAAGATCTTGGAGTGGCTTCTCCACAGCTATTTGTGGTAGACTTACAATTTATGTTCAGTTTCTTCTCTTGGGTTCATAATTTCTTTAAAGAAATTTCCTATCTTGGGCATTACAACATAACTTTTAGAGGCTTGTGCCTATATATGACACCAAAATCTGTCCCTTTTCCAGAATTTTCATTTCTTGAAAAATTTTGCTGCATTAATAGCATTAGGTCCTTCCATAAATGGTGAGAAAATAAAGACAGTGAATTCTCATTGTGAATTCCCACTATGAGTTAATTTCCACTTTGAATCACCATCCTTGCAAGTAGTCTGTTTAATGTCAAATACTATCCCCTGCCCTTTAAAGGGCAAGAAATCTGCAATGTAACTTTACCGCTTTTGGCTTTTGATTCTGTTCTGTGTTAGAGGACTTCATGAAGATTCACTGCAAATGCAGTGAATTAGACATATTTATAATGCTGTTTTGCTTAGCTGGCAGAGCTGAACAGTTTCTTCTAATCTATCTGACTGGCTAGTTGTACAAGTGCAGTACATGTGCTTTCTCTTCTGAGTAGTTGCGGATGGGCACTGAAAGCAAAATGTTGTGTCTGCTGGCGTTGCACAAAGACTGATTTCGGTAGTAATGTAACAAGTTTCTCTCACAATTTGGCAGTGAGGTTTATTTTAGTACAGCATTGTTCTCAGAGTGCTATAATTATGGGTCAGGCAACAGTGTTCTTTAAAGCTTTTCCAGTGATTTATGACCTCCCAAAAATTACTTTTTCACCTAGCATTTTCCTTCTTGTTCTTCATTATAAGTGATTATTTTAATGAGGAAATTGGAAGAGAATATTTTCAAATTATTTGAGTTATGTGAGCTTAAAAAAGGAATCTCTCCTGCCATTAAAGAAATACAACATTTTTTATGCTGGAGTCCTTTGAAAAGCTGGATATCTTTTTTCACTAGTAATGTTTTCTTGAAGTTTCAACGTTCACTGTTCAAGCAAGCGTAGTCTTAAATGAATGGTTTGACATAGATGTAATTGTCAAATATTAATGCATTCCTTTACTTCTTTTCTTTAGGACTGCCATTGACTTTGCATAAGAGAAAAAAAAAGAGGTGAAGAAGAACAAGCAAATCGAATGTCATTAGCAAAACTCAGCTCTTCTCTATGGTAGTTCAGCCACCATGAAAATGAAGACCACAAATTCTTCTCATTCCACTAAAGACAGGACAAATGATCAGTTATGAAAAAATACTTCTTCAGTAGAGACACATAACAGATCCTATAACAAAGATGACAAAAAGACACAAAGAGAATCAAGCCACAGAATCACAGAATCACAGAAACACTAGGTTGGAAAGGACCTTCAAGATCATCAAGTCCAACCATTAATCCAGCGCCACCATGTACCCTAGACCATGTCCTGAAAAAAGTCATACAGTTGGTAATAAGGAGGGATGGCCAGAAAAAGAGCAGGTGGTAAGTTGACATGAAAACATAGGGGTTTTTAAAGTATAAACCAGGAGTTAATAATTGAAAAATCTATAACCCATACACGTCTCCAATTAAATTATTTTTCTGCCTCAATTTATGCAAATGAAATCTGTATAACCACTACAGCAACAGATAGGCTTCTGGATGCCTTAGAACGGAGGTGCCTAAGAGAAACAATTAGTATCAAAGGGAATAAATTCATAGCATGACAGGACCAGTCAGAAATGTCAACATTCCTTTTTCTCTTAAGTTTTCCGTAAAAGAAGATGGAAATATCTGGGATACGCTTTAAAGATGGTAGATACACAGTAAGGCAATTGAAGGATTATGTAAATGGGTCTGAATGAAAAAGTTTTAATGTAAAAAACACATTGAGAAAGAAACCTAGCAGAAGAGAGGAAGTGCTAGGAACAGTCCATCTGAGACATAGGTTTGTTAAAACTCCTGTAAAACTTCTGGTAGCTTGGAAATAGTTCAAATGCTCATTTAACATTGCATATTTATTTTAATTTATGTATTCTTTCACATTACTTGTGTGGCATTTCTTGAATACAGTTTCCAATTTCTGATCCAAATATTAAAAATGAATACAATTTATGAGGTACAGAAAATTTCAATAAGCATAACTGTACTCTCACTGCTGTCAACAGAAATAATGTTAGACTGGTGTCTTGAAGGGAATGTGTAATTAAAGGATTTGTAAAACAACTACCTTGCAATTTTAGTGAGATCTCTTAATAAGGCATATATTATATTAAAAATAATTACAACATTAACTCTTTTTGGAGGTGAGGGAGCTGTATCTTAGGGGAAACAGTCAAAGGCAGTTGTATTTTTTTCAGTGCTGAGAAATGCTACTACCCAGAGAAATTCTGATTTTCTTAATTTCTGTGGCAAATTTGCCACTTACTCTGTGGAGCCCTTGCTTTCACTTTGCTGGTCCAAGGTTATTTATCGAGAAACTGTGAACACATACTTTGCTGACAAATCAATTAGAGCTGAACTTGTGGCAAGATGTTAAATACTCTCAAATTCCAATAAAAGGCATAAGAGTTTACACATTCATTGATTATGAAGCCAGACAGTACATTTGTTGTTATCTTCACTGACTGTGTCTATTATCTAGGCTATCAGTCTTTGTTTAATTAATTGCTATGCAAACTTGGGTGTATCTTCAGAACAATGTCTGGGCTTAACCTAAATATGTCAAGGATGGAAAACCTGTTCTATTTTTTTGAAATTGCTCCAACCGTTAATTATTCTTCCTGTTAAAATCTTATGTCTATTTGTCTAATATTACCTAGTTTTGTCATGGTTTAACCCCAGCTGGCAACTAAGGACCACACAGCTGCTCGCTCACTTCCCCCCCAGTGGGGTGGGGGAGAGATGCGGATGGGTAAAAGTGAGAAAATTCATGGGTTGAGATAAAGGCAGTTAAATAGGTAAAGCAAAAGGTGCACATGTAAACAAAGCAAAACAAGGAATTCATTCACCACTTCCCATGGGCAGGCAGGTGTTCAGCCATCTCAGGAAGGCAGGGCTCCACCACGCATAACCGCTACTTGGGAAGACAAAATGCCATAACTCTGAACATCCCCTCCTTCCTTTTTCTTCCCTCAGCTTTCTATGCTGAGCATGATGCCATATGGTATGGAATATCCCTTTGGCCAGTTGGGGTCTGCTGTCCTGCCTGTGTCCCCTCACAACTTCTTGTGCACCCCCAGCCTGGTGGGATAGTGTGAGAAGCAGAAAAAATCTTGACTCTGTATAAGCACTGCTCAACAGTGGCAAAAGCATCAACACTGTTTTCAACACAAATCCAAAACATAGCCCCATACTAGCTCCTATGAAGAAAATTAACTCTATCCCAGCCAGAACCAGCACAAGTTTGAATCTTTAGCCTTTGGTTCATGTTGTCTCTGTACATCTTAATATTAATCAGAACACACCCCTTCTTTCCCATGGGTAGTGAAAAGGCTTCACTTTCTATTGGAACAGCAGCAATTGCTTCAACTCTGACTTCTCACCCAGTACTCTAAAACCGCAGTAAGTGTATACCACTGATAAATACAAGATGCCCAATCCTACTCTCATATAGACTATTTTAAAATACTGTTTGTTTCAGAATGTGGAAAAAGGCACCGATTAAAAAGCTGATAATCAGCATAGTTTTTTAATGTGTTTATCTAAATAGGATTACCACTCAAGAAGACTATCACTAAAAAAAAAAGAAGAAAAGGGATATTTATCCATATTTTAATGAAGTGTAGAAGTGTAGGACTTAGCTTGAATTTAAATGTTTTCCTGTTTATAACCTTCTGTGTTATTATGAGTTTTTGGAATGCTTGCATGAAAACCATACATGTATTTCAGAGTTTCCAAATATCACAGTGTTAATATTCAATATGTCTTAAAAAAATTAAAAGGTTCTTGTATTGCTAAAATCTTTATTTTTCTATATACAACTTAGCAAAATGACATATTTATGTTTGTTTTATTTACTAGGGTTTAAAGAAAAGTACTTTATTTACTCTGTATTTTTAATTGAGTAGTTATTGCATGGTAATGACATCCTGTGTTCAGATTTCAGTAGCTATATATTTAAAAGAATCATGAAGAAAAATGCACTGATTACAAGAACCTCTATGATAAAGGATGCAAAGATGTGCAATTTTGGGGAAGAGTCTTCTGTAGCACAGTCCTTCACAGAATCACAGAATCATTAAGGTTGGAAAAGACCTTTAAGATCATCAAGTCCAACCATCAACCCAACACCACCATGCCTAATAAACCATATCCTGAAGTGCCACGTCTACACATTTTTTGAATACTTACAGTGATGGTTAGTCCACCACCTCCCTGGGCAGCCTATTCCAATGTTTGATCATCCTCTCAGCAAAGAAATTTTTCCTAATATTGAGTCTAAGCCTCCCCTGGCACAACCTGAGTCCATATTCTTGTTATATCTGGTAGCAACTCAGATGAATATTCGCCTACTTTTACTAGACATTAGTATTCTAAATTCCCGGTTGAATACCCAGATGTGTGGGTTGCTTCCCTTCTGACCAAGGTGAGAACTGATTTGTAAGACTGCAGTTACTGATATTTTAGGCCTTTGTCCAACTGTTTCCTTGATGTAGATCCTGTAAGAAACAGGACAGACTGTGTTACAACAAAAGCTAGAATAAATAAATTGTAAGGCTACTAACAAAAAGCTGGATCAAAGCCTTGGTCACAGCCTGAGTAACAGATGGGAATCGCTAGTTTAAGTATATTTGAAACATTTGATCACATCACACACATAATGAATAAGGTTGGAAAGGGTCTATGGAGACTGTTGAGTCCAAGCCCCTGCTCCAAAGTAGGATCATCTAGAGCAGGTTGCTCAAGGCCATATCCAGTCAAGTTAAAATGTCTCCAAGGACAGAGATTCCACAACCTCTCTGGCCAACCTGTTGCAGGGTTTGACCACTTTCACAGTAAAAAGTTGTGGTTTTCTTTGTTTGGGTTTTTTTTTTTCATTTGCATGGAACTTTCTTGCTTTCATTTTCGGTTTCTGTACTTTGAAAGAGAAGATCTTCCCACTAGAGTGTTTGCCATAAAAAAATTACAAACAGACGAAAATTAATAGGCAGTTTTTAAGATGCACAGAAAGCACCAAATGCAACAGAAAATAGAATGGTGACAGGGTAGGTAGCTCATTGTGACAAAGAAACAACCCAGGGAAAACAACATTTTATGCTGAAAATTTCTTTGTCTTTTCTTTATTCCTACACCTCACGTTCTTGATTCTGAGTGGAGCAGAAAGGCATCTGACAGGTCAATGCCTGGTTGCATAGCTGATGTCATATACAAGGCTTTGTGCTTGATAAATATTTGGTTTGCTTTGAAGAATAAAACCACAGGGGAGAGTAGAACTAATGTGAGGAGGCAAGAGTGTGTTTGCCAACAAGTGAGGAAAACTTTAATCTAGGTTTGCCGGGGAATGGTGACCAAAGCCTGAAGAGAATTGTAGGGAGGCATGAGAGGCAGTAAGGAAGTACCTGGGAACACAGCATGAAAGAGGCTCTCATGTTTCCACTAAGAAAGCAGTATGACTGGAGGCCTATCTCAGACACCTGTGCATCAATTCACACACATGGAAAACACAGGAGAAGTCCAGGTGTGGCTGCAGATCTCATTGGGATCACAGAAACATGGTGACATCGTTTGCTTGAATAGAGTGTGGTGATGAGTCTCTCACTAGGACAGATGGAAAGCAAGGAGGAGGGGTTGCAGTTTACACAAGGGCACAAAGCTCAAAGAAACAAAGCAGCTCAAATTTGCATGTTTATGGGAGCATCAAAGAGTCAACAAGAGTGACTTCATGGTGGCTGTCTGCTACAGATCACCTAGTAACAAGAAGTAGATGAAGCTTTCTTTAGACAACTGGAAGAAGCCTCACAGGTGCAGGCCCTGATTCTAGTGAAGAATATGAGCTACTCCAAGCCTACTGAAAGATGGCTGGGCAGAAGCAATTCAGGAGATTTCTGGAGTGTGTTTAATACAATTTCTTGATGGACAAGCTGACTAGGGAAGATGCTCTCCTGGATCTATTACTGTCAGAAAGAACTGGTTGGGAGTGTGGAGGTCATGGTAATCTTGGCTTTAGCCATCATGATATGGTAGAGTTTAAGATACTGAGAGAAGTGAGCAAGATTAGTAACAGAATTACAGCCATGGACATCAGGAGAGCAGAAACATGATGGACTAAAAAGATGTCAAGCTTCTTTTATTACAACTTACTATGTTAACTTGGTACCAAGCACCAACTATCTGTGGGTGTGTCCATGTATTTGACTGTGTCCATGTTTCTGTAATTTATCAGGCAGACAATAAGAGCTAAAGCTTTAGATTCAGGCTCCTTCTCACATTTTAATAATTGAATATACTCACTAACACAAGACCTCTTTGAAACTCATTGATTTATTACTTTTTTCCCTGTTTAAAGCCAGTATTTTCCTGATTTCATTGTAGAATTATTTAAAAAGAAATCATTTCACTCCCTGTGTGAAAAGGGGATATGAGTTCTTGTAACTGATTTTCTAGTTCCAAATCATGTGTGCACTATATAATGAAATGTCATTGACAAGAACGAATGAAGCTGTCAATAGGTGAAGTGTGGAAATGAAGTGCTATTTTCCTGAGGAAACCACACAGTGAATTTTCCTGGTTTATGAAGCTGTCATAACTTCTAACATTTGGAACCAAACTATGTCAGAAGATCAAGTGCTGCTGTACTTCAGATTTAGTCCATAAGAACTGCACATGCTTTGTTCCAAAACCATATTTCTCACAAACCTTTCTTATGGAATGATGTCAACAAAACCTCATTTAAAAGCCCCATGCATTTTCTCTTTCTTTCCTCATCTCTAATTTATATTTAAGAAGCTGAAGCAATGAGAACTCTGAGGGTGAAGCAGTTAACAGTGCAAGCAAAAGAATTTCAGGCTTCATTGGTCTGTCTGGCACATAGATCTTACGATCAGACTTTCAAGTATGCTTAGGGCACCTTCAGAGTCTTCTGCTAGCATAGTCTGCTTTTGTGCTGGCGCTGCACTGTTGAAAACTTTAACGTAATTTTTAAAGGGCTTCTTATGTCCTCAGATTCAACCCCCAAGTTAGATGCCCTCTCTCCCTGTACATTGCTTGGGGAATGTCAGGTGTGTAGACATGGTAATCATGAAGACATTTTCCTAATATGAAGAGTGTCGTAAGGCTAATGTACAGACATATGCTTAGGCTACATTTCTAAGAGAAAGATTTAGATCCAGACAGAAGAAATTTCAAGGTGGTTCTTCCAACTTCTGAATGAGTGCTCTATTTGGTCATAGATGGTGAGAAGCAGGGTATTATGCCTTTTTGACTGTGTTTTCTGGGACAATTCGCCATTTTCTAAGAACTACTGGTTGGCTTTGGATGCCAGAGGTAAGCTATGTGGGGAATTCCTTCTGTGTGATTCTTGTTTGGGCTTAGCATGAGCTAAACTGAGCATGCCCATGCAGTTCTATAGTTGCCCAGCAGCAGAAATTTAGTGTCCTGACAACTATAATGCGAAAACTTATAGGCCTCCAGGTTTTGATGGTGAATTTTAAGGGACATATTTTGGACATGGATGCCCATGGTGTTGTATACACACCTTTATCCTCCCTAAGGCTATAACTTGAAGTACATAGAGTATTCTTTGTAATCTAAGAAAAGTAAGAGACCTTAGAAAGGTTAGAGATAAGAAGGACTAATCTGATTTTCAGATATCTGCTTCTTTATGTTACTTTCTTCCAGTCTAAGCCACTTACAGGTATTAGTGTTCGGTTTTTTTGGTCTGAAGTACATTCCTTTGCAGGACAGACAAGAGGCTCCAATTTGCTGAGAGCAATTCTGTGGCTAAAAGAAATGTAGTCCTGACGCAGTGACTCAGAGAGAATTCTGTGCAGCTCTCAGGAACTGTAACAAACTGTCAAATTCAAGTGATTCCTTCCACCCACATATTTACTATTGTCTATTGTGGCACTGAAGGGAGAAGAAGGGTAGGGCTAAGTGAGCATTACAGTAAGGTTAGAACTGCAGTATGATGCGGCAACCTTGTGAACTATTTCCCAGGTGGTACTTATGTGGTACACTGGCTTTTTGTGAATAAATTACATACACTTAAGAGAGAAAAAGAAAATGCTAGGGCCTTTGACCAAAGGAAATGAAAATAAAAGGAATACTTTTTCACTGAATGTTAGGTATGTGCTGTGGCAAGTCTTGGAGTCCTGATGCTCTGAGCCATGTTGTGGATCTCTTCTGGCACACATCCGCATTTCCTTTCCATAGAATGCAATGTCTTAGGAGAAGGGGGTTTGTATCCCTGGTATCTGACGGTGCTGTGACTGGGATAGGCATTTGGGGTCAGGAGCTAAGAAGAAATTCTGGGTATTTTGGATGTTGCTGAAGTGTTAACAGTGTTAGCTAGTTTGAATAAATCTTTTAAGGAAACACTTAATAAACTCCAAGCTCAGATTTCCCCTTGCAGGCTGATAGAAAGAAGAAGATCCTGATCTTCTGAGAACACTCAGTCTCTGATCCAGAGACTCAGGTTGGGTCCATCAAACACGGTAGGTACAAACTCTGTTAAGTCAGTTGAAGTGTTTCAGATTTTCAGCAGTAGAGCCAGAAGAGATTTAAGCCTGTTTGATTTAAATTTCTTTCGTCTGAAGAAATGATGAAATGCAAGGTGAAACTATGAAGTGCAAGGTGAAGTTACAATAACCAAAGAAATAACCAAGGCTAGCTGTTAATGTGAACCTGATAAACTGACTTGTGTAGTCAGTAAAAGTAACATTGTTATGTACTTAATTCAACTGAGAAATAGTTGGCAAATTAATATTAAAATACATGAGAGGGAACAATGGTGCTTTTAAATACCATACCACATTACTTCTGCTAGTCTGGATAGGACAAGGTAAACAACTGTTTTAGTTTTAACCATAAAGCATATTACTTCTACTTTTTCTGTTAAAGCAAGCCAAAAGCCCTTCTACAATTATTTTAGTCTGCTCAGAAACAAGCTTATTACCAGCTAGCTAGCCATCAGCTAACTGCTTCAGGACCCCAGCTGTTATCTTGCTGCAGCACTACAGCACAACTTGTTCACGTATTAGTGATTGCTACTAGCCTTGAAGTCTCTTCACATTCTGTTGGGCAAAAAACACATACTCTCAAGCAGTTATGCCCATGTGCTGACTGGTATTCTTCAGGCTCTTGGCTGTTGCATTACAATTACAATTACTCACGAAGAGTACAAGGATCTCATTAGGT
>NW_010519875.1:0-1485 GCF_000687285.1 Phaethon lepturus
TCTCTGCCCCCAGCGGACCCGGGCAGCGGCAAAGTTTCGGGGTTTGTGTGGGTGTGCAGGAGGTGGGAAAGGGGTGCGTGCCCCCAGGGGTGTCCCGCAAGGCGGTGTCCCCCACGGGGATGTTCCCCACAGGATCCGCACGGCAGTGACCCACTCAGTGATGACCCACATCACTGGATGTGCTGTACAGGGACGTCCTGCACAGAAGTGACCCACACAGGCAGCCATGTCCTGTGCAACTGGTGTCCTGCACAGCCATGATCCTGGCAGCAATGTCCTGTACAGGGATGTCCTGCACTGCCGTGTCCCACACAGCCATGTAACCATGCAGGGTTGTCCTGCACAGAAGTGACCCACACAACCATGTCCCACACAGCCATAGCCCACACAATCGTGTCACACACTGCAGGGATCCACACAGTGGTGACCCATGATGGCCTCCACAGCAGTGTCTCCCACAGTGATGTCCCTCACAACAACGTCCCACATAGCAGTGCCCCCCCCCAGCAATGTCCCACACAGCGATGTCCCTCCCACGCAACGATGTCCTGCACAGCAGTGTCACACAGCAATGTCCTGCCCAGCAGTGGCCCTCACAGGACTGATCTGCATGCATGGCGACGTCCAACCACCGGTGCCCTGCACAACAGTGACCCACACAGCTGTGAACTGCACAGCTGTACCCTGTACAGCAGTGACTCACTTAGCAGTGACCCACAGGGCTGTCCCAGAGCATCCCCATCCACCTCCACACAGCCCAGCGGGTGGGAACAGCCCGGGGCCACCGGACATGTTTTATTGGTACAGCCGCTTTCTCATTTCAGGGCACATCCCACACAGCCACAAGCATTTGCTTGTGTTATGTTTTTCATTTACTTTCTCTTTTTTTTTTTTTTTTAAAAAGCGCTGTTTCCAGAACAAACAAAAGAAGCTGTACTTGCAGGTGCACAAGGAAGGCTGGACGGATCTCCAAGTAACTTCCTAAAACATGAAGATTTGTATTCTGGTATTCAGTTATCTCCAGTCCTAAGAGGTTTTCAGGATTAATGGGACCTGATCATTTTAGCCAAAAATCAAATCCCAAAAGTAAGTAGTGAGGTGACTGCAAAAATATGTTAGCTTCACACACTTCAACTTGCAGATAGTTAGCTACTCGGGCAAGAGACATCCGCTCTCCCAAAGCTGCCTACTGATAGGAGGTAACAATAATCTACTACTTGTGGGTACTTGGACCCCCTGGGACAGCTTGGGCCAGCCAGAGTTTCATTTCTTCTAGCCATCACAACGTTGCTGTTAAAATGCTGTTTAAATCCCAGAGGACCGGGTCTGCGCCGTTATCCAGTGTGCCACTAATGAACTCGCTGGCATGTTGCCAGCCTAAAAGTTGAACCCGTGAATAGCGAATGTCACGGGGGTTCCTGCGGTAGGTGAGAGGAGAACAAGGCTTGCAGCCTGCCTCGGTAAAAGGCAGTGTGAGAGCAGGAA
>NW_010519875.1:1498-9740 GCF_000687285.1 Phaethon lepturus
CCTGCTGTTCACTTAAAAGGCAAAATATTAGCAAATTGATGTAGAAACTACCTTTATTAGTAGATAAATCGTGTGCAGATGACTTATGATAAAGGGTAAGTCAGTAAAACTTGCATGAGTCCAAGTCAGTAAAACATGGACAAGTTTGGAACAGATTAAAGAGTGGCTTTCACTTAGCGGATACGTTTACAAAAAAATCAAGAAACTATGTCTGCAATGGTCTAGTAAAAGAAAATATAACACAAATGAAAAATGTTAAAATTTCTAGTAGATGCAGTAAAGCAGATTCTTCAGAACAACCAGAAAAAAAGAATCTTAATTAAAAGAGAGAACAAGCCCACCCAGTTTGTTCCAGAAAATACTTTGTTTTTTCCCCTTTTAGTTTAGTTCCTTGTTACTAGGAGTAGCACTAGGTAACTCGTGAGTAAGAAGGTCAAAGAAACACAGTGATGTGTTCTCAGGTAATGAAGCAGCATTGAAACCCTTAGAGGCAATTCCAGCAAAACAGGCAGAGACTTCTTTCTGGTTCAACATGAGATGGCCCACAGAAAGTAAGTGTTGCTCATGCCCCGTTATTGGTTATTTTTTTGTCATGCAGATAACTTTATAAGGAAAAGCAGTTTTGGGCAAGGCTGATATAAAAGGCATATATAGGTCAGCTTAGGGAATGGGCAGAGCCCTTGCTCTGTGTTCCTCATAAGCCACAGAGGAGCATTGCATGGAACAGAGGTCATCAGTCACCTGTTCCACACGTGCCCTCAGTGCCGAAATAATTCTTCTTAATCCCAGAGGTGAGGAGAAATCTTAGGACTGTATTGTAGTCCTCTCAAAAGCAGGTGTTGCTTCTGGTTCTGAGATTTTGAAAACCATGGTCTAGCTCAAGTTGCCAGCCATTTTTGTACTTTTCTGCCATTTCTGCCCTGTTTCACCTGCCTTGGGTACTCAAAACTCAAATTCCCAAACTCTTAACTGCAGTATTATATGGTAAGAGGGGAAAAGAAACCAAGGCTGTGAAACATGTTTTTCAACTAATTTCTCCAACGTGTAAATGGTTCCAGTGAGTCTCGTTCCATTGTTTTCTTAATTCCAACCAAAGTGTCCCCATTGCCTTACATGGAGTTCTCCTTGGTTTATAATACCACAAAGACAAAATTGAGCCAAATGAGCTCCAACAGTAAATAAGAAAGAGAACTAGTCTCTATTATTTACCATGCTTACCAACTCTATTATTTACCATGGTTATTTATGCTCTCCCTATATAAAGCATGTAAAGCAGGGCCAAACTCTTACTCTCTGCCCATTCCTACAGTGCGTGTCTACCCATAATATTAGGCAGAAGACTGAAAACACCTGCAACTGGGAAAAGCTTCAGTCTGGGAACAAAATATGTGTTTGATAGTAAAATACCTCTCTTTTCTTTTTCAAGTTTAACCTACAGCCGCAGTGACTTTGAGGACCTGATGTAAGGACTATTCAGCTCAACTTCAAAGTCTTTCAAATACATTATCTGTCAGTCCGCAGCGTTCCACAGGCCCACACCTCCTCATGAGCAAACTCTCTGGAAGGTCCTAACTTGCACAAATAGAGCTCATTTTTCTTTGCTGCTAGGAGGTTAATCCAATGGCAACAAAATTAGAAGATTTCAAAGAACCTGTAGGGCATTTCTTTTTCTTTTAGACCTGTGTTTGCACACAGCTCAATTTATTTTACAGAAATACCCTTCCATAAGCAACCTGCTTACATTTTATATTGAGACAACACGGTGACTGATGTGACTACAAAGGCTACAGGCTGCCTCCATCCTGCTATGCAGGATCACTCTTCCTGGGAGCACCACGGTCAGCTAGAACTTGAGTTTGTCGTAAGAAGCCCTGTGTTCTGAAAAAGTAGACTTTCTCCCGATAAGAAATAACCCCTGCTAAGGTAAATAACCAAATTACGGTGTTCACTAGTGTAGCTGACATCTTAAAGCAATGGCAACGCTTTGTATGTAAGAAAAATGAGGCGTAATGTGTCTTCACTAATAACCAGCCTGTATAAGAACGCAGTAGATGATGCGTAAAAGAAGACTTCTATAGTTTCATAGGCCACGCTGTTCTACAGAAAGCACAATGCTGTTTCAATGACTAGCTTGATCTATTCTACGTCTAATCGGTCATGTGAGAGCATGCTGAGTACCTGGCTATATTTGAGAGAGATCATTTTCTGTGCAAACTGCCTTCCCCTTCCTCCCGCTTTGCCCTGGCAGCCCTGCCGGGTGCAGCCCTGCCGTGGGGGACACGTTGGCATGCCGCGTCTCAATTACAACCATTGATTTTGGTTGGGGTTGGTAGTGGTGCATGAAATTGCTTGAATTCTAGAGGTTAGTGGGAATATAGTAGAGCTGTCTATTAGGATATTTTTAGCTGATATTTAAAGGCCTTCACCCTCCCTGTAAGTTACTGAAGAAATGGCCAAGTACTGAGATGAACACAGAGCTGCTGTCAAGCTTCCATGAAGAAAAAGTCAGGCAAATCTGTATGCCCAACCTAAGTGGATCAGGGATGAAAAACATTCTTTTCCTGTTTTTTCCTGAGTTTCTTTTTTTGCAGGTTCAGGGAGCTGAACTGAAATGAAGCACCTGAGCCAGCATGAGGAAGGGGAGGTACCCCAGGGTGGGCAGAAGGCAGCAGGACTCTCTCCACCAGCAGCAATTAATGCTGAGACTGTCTCAGCTACTGCACGTGGTAGAACATTCTCCTTACTCTATCAGGCTACAACTACATCTTGTGTCTGAATAAACAGCCTGTGGCCTATGGAATAATATTATTGCAGTTGTAAGTATGTTTCGCCATGTTAGTTCTTATTTTGTCTTAATTCTAAATGCTATCATAATCTAGAAGTGTCATCATGATGTCGTTCCACTTTTCATTTGACGTTGAGAAAAATATTCCCTAGGGATCACTCACGAGGGAGCATGCTGAGTACCTGGCTATGTTTGAAGAAGAGCACTTGCAGCTCCAGTGATGCATGAAGTAATGAGTTTTCTAACTTGTGGTCCTGAAAAGTCAACCTGTTACTCAGACAACCTGTCCTGGTTCTTCAGGCCAAATAGGACACTCATGCTTTCAAAGCCAGAGTAAGAGAAGGTAGTTTAGAAGTAGCAGAAGGCAGTTTAACACAAGCACTTTCCAAAACAGAACTGCCTCTTATAAAATAAGGGTCCCAGGATATTATTCCACATACTTCCCTGTTTCTCCCACTTTTGGGTTATTTTGTTTGGTAGTTACAGACCCCCCTCTTTTCTGTAATCATTACTGAATCAGTCACTTCCCTTCCTGATGGAGGAATCATTATTACTGTTTTAAAGATAGGAGGAAACGATACTGAGAGATTAGGGCCCCCATCCAGCAAAACACTTAGACACTTGCATAACCCAAGGCACATAATAACCCCACTGTAGGACTGTTCACTTGTTCCAAGTTATGCAATTTTGGAGGATTTACTGAACCGGGGCCTCCTGGTGTGCCCGAGGGCTCCCTGAAAACCGGTTCCCTCACTCCCAGCTGCACGTTGCAGCCACCAGCCTCTCCTTGCACAGCCTTAGAGCACCCACACTATTCTGCCAGATCTAGAGCAAATATTAACCCTGATTTAAGCCCAGTCAGCTCCTTTTTCATCAGGATATAAAGCCAAAGAAATGAATAGCTTATCCTCAAATTCGTTATTTAAATTAATGCAAAAAGTGGCTAAGACTGTTTATTTCTCATTAATTCCAGATCAGATTTGCCCTGCTGTTTTAAACTATAACCAGTATCAGCATAGTCCAAAACTTAATCTGTTTATTTCTTTCTCAGGTATCACATCCAGTAGCAAAGATTCAGCAACTTGGATTTACTGGATGATTTTGATGATGGTGCATTTTACAGAGAAGAATGCAGCTCCCCCTCCTGCCGCTGATGAGCACGCTCTGCTAGCAGGAATAAACACACTTTTTTTGTCAATGAAGAAAGCAGGAATAACAATGAGTTTATGAAATTAGGGCACTGAACTGTTGAGAAAGGGAGTAATTTTTCTGATCATAATCCCACTTTTAAAAACCTCTGCCAATCTTTCCACTGGTCTGATGAAAAGGTGAATTTTGCTGACTTGAATAATTTGAAAGTAAATGATGATTCCGGTGTACACTGGCTGGCAGAGGAAACTGTTTATATAATTCTGGGCTTGCTAATAACCCTCTTCATAGCTAGAAATGGTGCCAGGGAAGCTGCTGGCTATGTAAAAATGCTTTCCCATTTCCTTGCCTTTATTGTTTTCTGTCACAGCTTGTTTTTTTTTAATTAGTACATGAACTATTTTTAGTATCTGTAGACAAAAACGTATTGTTCGGGCTAAAATGAGGCCAGGTACCATGAAAATGTATTCAGGGAAAAACATTTGGAGCCGGAGTTTGTCTTTGGCTATGTGCAGTGAAAGTCTGCATGCTTAGTCCAATTAGTTACAGCCATGTCACTTCACATAAGTGACTGTAATTGTGTCAGTGTACAGGGCAGATTTTGGCTTTCAGGCTGCATAGAAATATTCTGAACCGCACACAACTAGCATCTGCAGCATCTAGAATATTCTGAATTGTTTTATCCATCCAAATTCCATGCATATCTTATTGTTTAAGAGCAGAACACCGAACAAAGCTTTTCAGTCAGATGATGCACTTAGGCAAATGTGATTTTTGATAAGGCACCTCTTTGTAACTCATCAAATCAACTCTAAGAGATATTAGAGACCCTGCATTGTAGGCAGACAGTACACTACCCTGAGTTCTACCCACGTGTGTGCACACGTGTGCATGCACCATGCAGGTAAATGTGCAGAGAGGTTTTGGGACCTCTAATTCAGTCTGAAGGAAATAGAGCGTTTCCATACATAACAGCATCGGCTGAGAGGCAAGACATGGATATCAGCCCTGTCATATCAGTTTCCTGCAGAATTTCAAATCAAGCTCAGGGTCTTGATTCTTTTCTTCATGGTTCCCCAAAGCCCAGTCCCACACTATGCCTCTACTCTAGTCAACCATTAAATTCCTCTAATGCAATGAGGGCTCCATTGCCAGGGGAGAGCTTATCTGTGTGGAAGTAGTATCCATAATGGGAACTAGTGGAGGAATCCACCAGAAATTAAGAGCTCTCCCAGAGAACCAAGCGCCTTCTGTATGCCCAGTACTACCACATTCTTTGAACTTTCCTAAATAAAAAGCATATATGTTTACCAAAAAAGACCCCCAAAATCTGACAAAATAAACCACTACAACATTCACACTTTCCCCGTTAAAAAAAAAGACAAATATTACTCATGTTGTTAAAGACACCTGTGGAAGTTTATCCAATACTATAGCAATCAGAAAGGCAAGACATGTCAAATTTGGCATCAGTCCTAGCTGCATATATGAAATGGATCCTGATACTATTTTTAGTAAAAGAAACCAAGTGTTTCATAAAGAGAGAAAAAATATCATCTCCAGTCATCTGTCATCTGTGCAATCAAGGCTTTTAACACTTCACCAGATAATTCCCATGCAGAGCCAGATGACTTACAGTTAAAATAGCTCTACTTTAAAGTAGCAGGCATTTTCAACCTTTTTTAGGTTATGGATCCCTAAAGTATTCCATTAGATGCACAGATCTCTGCAGAAAACTCACAATATCTAGGATACAAAAGTTTACTTTTCTTAATCATCTTAGAAGAAGCACATAGAAGAGTTGCACAGGTCAAAGCTGTCAACCACCGAAGCATCATTTTCAGGAAGAAATTGGGCATTGGTTTAGAGACTGGAAATAATGGAGAAGTCACCAGATGCTATTATAATCCAAATAGCTGTGTTTTCATATGTGTTCAGCCGTGTTTTCAGCCTCCCACCCCTGGATCCTGCCAGCAGTGTAACTACCAAACCTACTGTAACTCACTAGTGACCTTCAGCCAGAGTGGGACAGGGCTGGATGACAAAGAGGAGAAAGAGTGAGGGGACGAGCCCTGGTGCTTGACTTGGTTGGAGGATCTGCTTTAGGCCCACCATAACCCACTTTGGTCTTTCAACACCATGGGATTTGAGTATGTTCTTCTATCTGCAAGTACTAGGATCAGGACCTGAAGGTCCTCAGGGGATGTGTAGGTACCTCTGCAGGGGATGCAAGCTCAGAAGTGTGCAGTTAGCCCAGTTTTTATCACTTTCTTCTTGTGTTCAAATCTGTCTTGATAGCAAAATTCTTTGACTAAGCTACCACAGAACCACAATATGTGCATGTGGTTGAAAATGAGCCTCATCATATAAAGCCAAGAAACCAATTAATCTTGCAGACTTACATCAAGTGGAGGATCTAGTCTAGGAAGATCCCTCCATTGCCACCATGACCTTCAAGGCTTCTCTCAGGAGATTCTCTTCAGGTGTCCTCAAGACTGCATCACCCACCAAACACGACTTGCTTCTCCCTCCTACCACCTTCTCTACTTTCCTGCTTCTGCCTGTGGCGTGGCCAGGTGCTGCCCAAGGGCCCTTTGCAGCATGTGACGGGTTTGTGACATGTGGTCGGAGGCAGACAGCTGAATTGGGAGAAATTTTCCGCAGAGACCCTGAGTGACTTATCACCTGGTATACCCCCATCTCCAGCTTTGAAGTGGCTTCTCCCAGACTCGCAGAGGAGTGCACGTGAAGGGCCTGGGGGTACGCCGATGTTTTCTTGGCACTTACCCCGCTGGGAGGACTATTATGCGCTTCCTGTTTTGGGCTACCAGTAATGGATACTTGCTTATTTATAGAAAAACTAACCAGAAGTGCAGGCAGGAGCGGTGATCACAGAACCAAAAGGTCCTACTGCTGCAGTGTAAATGTTCTTGAGCGCTTTGCAGTTCCACTTACAAAACCTGTGTGTTGTTTTAAAAATAAATAATATAAGCTTTAAAGAAGAGGTCAATCCCCAGTCTCAGCTGGCATCACTCCATGTGACTTCCATGGAAATATGCTATTTTACACGGATATCTGCCCTTCCATGTTTAGCCTAGTTCATGTACTCGGAAATTTGTGGAGCGGTCTGCACTTCATAAAATGGCCCTGAATTACTTTGGGGTTCTTCCTGGTGTCCTTCCTGATGTGTAATACCTGTGTTTCCTCTCCCTTTTTCCAAAAGCATTGTCAAATACTGTTAAAGAGGTTTGGAGGAGCCTTATTCCCAGATGGCAGCTGCAAGCACTGAAGGAGTGAGAGCGAAAACTGGGGACGAGCAGTGAGAAATAATCTTTTTTGTTGGGGTGTGGAGTCTGCCTCCAGTTCAGACTCTGGGCACGGGCTGGATGCACCTCTTTGTACTGCTACTTCAGTAGTAACGGCACCAAGCCCGGCATGGTGTACATGCAGCCTGGGCACATATTTGTCACCTAAAATGGAGATTACCCAGAGTATACAGAAGGTTCATAAACTATTGAAGAGTGCTAAAGAGCCCAGTTTATGCAGCCTGAGGCAAATTCTCCCAGCAGAAATTTACTATTGTGCCATTTTTAAAATTTTTGTTAACATCACACAACAGCAGATTGTAATTTGGATGCAAAGGTGTGATACTTCATTTAGTTCAAGAGTAGTTCACATGGGTTCTAAGATGGTAGTAACTAACTCCTGGACTCTCCCAGTACATTTACTTTCCATTCCCACCCAGGTTTCTATGAGGCTTTGGGTAGGCCAGATAATCTCCCTGAGTAACTACAAGGTATTTAGGGGCCGTTTTAATGAGCTAAATTTTAGATTAACCTTAAGAATTCATTAACAATTTACTACCACTGCATGGCTGGAAGAAGTAAGAGACAACAAATGTGGCTATGCTTTACATTCTGTTGGGGTGGATGGATGGCAAAGGCAGATATAGCCCTGAACTCAGCAGGAGCCAGCTCAGTTTTGCCTGTAGCAGATGAAGCAGAACAACCATTTCATCAGCCAGTGCCAGCATGAGCAAGGGCTTTTCCCACCCAGGAAACCCACTTATCCATGGGCCTGAATTTATCTTCTATCTCTGTATTTAAATGTATGTATTATCACAGAATCACAGAATCATTATGGTTGGAAAAGACATTTCAGATCATCAAGTCCAACCATCAACCCAATACCACCATGCCCACTAAACCATGTCCCAAAGTACCACATCTACACATTTTTTGAACGCTTCCAGTGGTGGTGACTCCACCATTTCCATATGCAGCCTGTTCCAATGCTTGACCACTTTCT
>NW_010519876.1:0-16000 GCF_000687285.1 Phaethon lepturus
GCCGCGGTCGTTGGTAGAGCTGGGGGAGAAGGGTGCATTTTGCCGAATGGGATGGGTAAGGAGAAAGGAGCAGGCGGCCTGCTGGGAGGCAGGACCAGTTAACCTTACAAAGGTATGGCCGCTAGTGCCCAAAGAGCGGTGGAGCATGCTGGCTTTGCAAAGGGAGCAGCAGGCACAGCGGTAGTCAAAGGAGTCACGCCAGCCGTGTGCCCAGCCTGTCCACCCCAAAGATACTTGGAGGGCGACGTAGTCTGCATCACTTGCATCTCGGCCTATGTAGCAGCAGCCCGGCGTGGTGAGATGCTACCGCTTCGAGGAGGAGAGCGTGCGAGTAGGCGTCTAGAGCAGGGCACCAGCACGCCAGCGTCAGCGCACGCACACCCATGTGTGGGGCGGCGATGGTCAGCCCCTGTGAACAAGCTGCCCGGGGCAGATCCACCGGCGTGGATTTGGCCAAAGAGCTCTCCTTCTAGAAGCGTTAATGCGGTCGTGGCAGAAGTGGGCAAAGACGCCCTTGCGGCGTCAGATATTTAAACGTGACCGAGCAGACTTCTAGTGCAAAGGTGTCTCTTTAAAAGTTAAAGCCAATGAAGAAACCTGTGAAAATAATGATAATTTAAAAAATCTTCCAAATAATAGCTTTTCCCAGCTGTGCTCAGTGCTGTTTTTAAGGTACCCTTGTGGAAAGGCAGAAGGTTATTCTGTGCAGTAATCACCTTGTTTTCATTAATGTCAGTCAACGCAAATTAGGAGTAGAGATTGAATCCAGAAAGCGAAGCATTTATTCTTGCTCTGGGCAAAATTGGGCAGGTAGCCTGGCTGACCCTGTTTGTAAAGGGAGAGAAGGCTGGTTTATGCTTTTCAGAAGCAGTTTCTCTGGCAGCGCAAGGGTGGGTGGTGGTTGCTCTCGGGATGAGGCTCGGTCCTTTTGGACCCGAGAGGGGTCGGTTGTGCTTGGAGGAGACAAGGGAGGGCCAGGTTGCGCAAAGCAGGTATCGGGGACCGGAAAGGATTCAAGGTGAGACGTACCAAGGAACTTTCTGATCTTTGTGGTTTCTGTAAGACCCGAGTCATCACTGTGCAATAATTCAAAATCCTGACTGATAGCATTTTATTATGGCTGGCATGCTACCCGTGGTTGTTAAAGCTGGCCTAAGCATTTCCATCCTGCTTTCTGTTTTCAGTTACTTACATTTCAAAACACCTTTCAGGCTGAAATTTTCCAGGCTTAATCTTTGCCTGAAGGTTCTTCCCTCCACCTCCCCCTTCTTTTAATTGGGTTTGAGATAAGGTGATTCAGTTAGTGTGCTTTTTTCTTTTTTTGTTAGGAAAATGCAACCCCCCTGAAGAACGGAGTAAAATATTATAAAAAAGAAATTCAGTGTTTAAAACAGCGTTAAGTGCAGAATTAGAGGGGTTTGGTTTGCTTGCTTGCTTTTTTTTATTCAAAAGTACCTGGAGTCTTCTGGTGGAAAGGGCTTTCATTTGGTGAACTCTCAGACATTAACTTGGTATTTTTTTACTTTTTAGCATTCCTCCTATTAAGGTCAGTGTTTGGCTGCATGAAACAGAGGTCAAAGCAAGCCCATGCTCCTGCCTGGGCAGGAGGGAGGATGCTTGTGCATGCGGTGTGAGTCTTCACAATGGATTTTTGGTGCCAGTTGTTTGTCTGAGGCTTAATCTGGTTTTGTGGTTTAAGCATGTGTGGTTCCTTGCCACACTTTTTTTTAATCGTTCTAATAGAGCGTTCCCTAAACCAGGAGGGCTTTTTTTGTGGTAATTTTTTTTTTCCTGCTTTACTTACTGTGCAGGCTCCAAGGTGCATGCTGAAATCATGACATTGCAAAATGCTAAACATCGACATCTCTTGCTGAATTCATTGTGAGTGTGTACTTTGCAGCTGTCTTCAGCTCCCCATGCAGCGGAGGGAAGTAGGACGTGGTGGCAGTCCTGCCTTATCCAGACTTATCCTCCAAGCACAGAGGTGGCCTTCCAGGCATCCAGTGAGGACAGAAATTTGGGATGAACGCCTTGGCGCTTGGTCTGCTCAACATCATCTAGTGTTACTGATGTCAGTAGGAGAAAGATTATGCTTTGAGCATCTGCCTTTGTCTGTGAGAAACTGAGGTGGCATCCTGCAGTGCCTATCCTAGATTAGCAGTTATGCTACTGGAAAGTGTTGACTTAAATCAAGGTTTAATAGATGTGGATAAAATATACCTCGAGTGGCATAATCCTGAAAAGTAAAGCAGAGAGTTTATACGTAGTAAAATGGAAAACAGTACTCTTGAATGGCGCGTGAGATTATAGAAACACCACCTGAAACAGGACTGCCGGAGGAGAGGTCTGGGGGGCTGTGGGTGATGAATGAGGGGGGACCTTGGGGGTGCCTCTGGGGAGGGGTCTCTGGGAGATCCCACCACCTGCCTTGAGAAGGGGGGAGAGGCCTCTTTACAAGACTGTGTATGAAATAACTCATGGTACTGAGAAAGCAGATGAGAAGTTTCATTTTTATTTCTTAACCAAAACCAAATGGGTACTCAAGGATTAAAGGGGGGGGGAAATTAAAGCTGATTCCCTCCTCCTAACCCATTTCCCTTCTTTTCATATAAAAAGTGTTGTACAGAGCAATCAGTAGATGAAGGGAATTAGGCAAGATTGAAAAGCAGGTTGACATTGGTGCAGCTGGGAAGAATATGCAGATTATATGACATAATCCTGAAAAGACTCTAAAAAAAGCTTTTGCACTTAACATGAGGGTCAGATTTTCTCATGTTTGTCTTCTCTGGTGTCTCTTGCATCTTCTTCCAGAGCATTTGCTGCTGGAAGATGAGACGCTTTTCAATGCAAAGTTGTAGATGTGAGCTTGTGTCACAACTTCGAAGTCAAATTGTGGCCCTTATTGCTTGGGACCTGTGTATTTTTAAGTGGCTTTTATGAAAACTTCCAGGTCTTGTTTCCCCACCAGCCCAATCTCAAGTGACTTTTAAAAAGATATCTAAACACTGAAACAAAATGTATTTAATTAGTGCATCTGACTATAGTGAAACCAGGCTCAACTAGTCCTAGTTGTGTCATTCCCCCCCCATGCAGCTGTGTTTGTTCAGGGGTCACTTGTTCTCTTTCATGATGCCATAAAAAAGCTGCCACCATTTTATGAGAACACATCTTTTAATCTCTTTTTCTGCCCCCCCCCCCCAATCTTCCAACAAGAATTTTGATGGCTACTACCTCTAAAAGGAAAACTTGCTTTGTTTTTCTTACCCCTTTGTGTAAAGGGAAAGTAAATAAGAAAAGGGGGTGGGATTGGGTTGGTTGTGTGTGGGGGTTTTTTTTTGTTTGTTTTTTTCCTGGAGGCACTGCAACAGTATAGGGTTAAATTCCCCAATTACTTTGCAGGCAAAATTCTTATTATAATTGTTTGGAATTTTCACCAAGATGGGACTAAAAGATTTAGCCCTTGATTAGCTTTTTAGCAGTATTTATTGAGGATTATAGCAGTCAGTGGGATTGCTCCAGATTTATTACTGTGAATGAGCAAAACTTAAGCGACTAGCTTTCAGCTTTGCACATGAGTTAGAAGAGAGAAGTCAGCTCAAGTAACAGCTTCGGGATGTACTGTTATTATCTAGGGCAGTTCCCTGGAAACCCTCCTGTGCCTGTTACCTGTTTTACTTCATAGAGACGCCTGTCCTCTGCTCGCGGGGAGGGTAGGGTACGTCCCACCTGATTTGGCTGTCGGAAGAGGGCATTGAAGTAAGCTTGTTTCTTTGCAGGATGACGGAAAACTGCCAAGTTGTTATATTGCCCCATGAGGTTTAACGTTCGGTGATCCTGCCAAGTCCATCTAAATATTTTGGGGATATAATTAATGTCTTGCTATGAAGGGTGACCAATGTGATACAGCCACTTGTTGTCCTTAAGAAGTGACATGAGGCAATTTGCAACTGCTGCAGGCATCAACAGGGTCATTACCAGTGCTTTAAATGGAAGAGGGAAGGTAAAATAGTTCCTAGTCCTATGGAAAACAAAACTTGAATACTGAGCTTGTAGCTACCTAATATTTTGGGCCTAAATGTGGAAGAGTAAACAAAGAAATAACAATGTAACTTAGTTAGACACTTTAGTTTAAAAAAGTTAGTCTTTCACCTAGTGGTTAAGGTTACGGAGGCGGACTAGCATTCATCAAGGCTATGGACTTGCTTTAAGGGAAGCAAAGATCTCTTGCTGACAGACATTTCTCCCAAGAGCTCACAGTCACCTTCGGGTCAGGTGCTCGGTCCCAGACAAATACAACTCAAGTCCAGTATTAATTGAGGGGGGGCGGGGGGGAGAGTATTAAAATACTCCTCTAGGGGTCTCTTGCCCAGATCTCTCTGAAAAAACTAAGTTCACTCCAGTGACAAAATTGAAACAAAATGGATAAAACTGTTGCTGTTCTTGTGCCCCTGTATTGTCATCTCTGAGCAAGACAAATAGTAGCAGCCTTTGCTAACTTCTTGAACGCAGCATTTAAATGCCAGTCAGTTTCCTACAAATATCAGCATTCTTTGTTTACCAAGAAAAAGGGAAATCTTCGACCACTCGATCCTCTAATTTTGGCCCTGAAAAGAAGCAACACTTTGGCTTTGATACTTTGCTACATTCTTGACAGACAGCTATGTATTAAAACAAAAAAATAAACCCAGGATGATCTTGCTGCTTCAGTCCTGAAGCAACTATGCTGCTGTTTCCAAATGCGAGTAAAGACATATGTAATTATAATGATGATTTTTAAAAAAGTTACAGAATTGTTGTAAGTGAAGCTTCTGTGTGATAATTTTGATGATCACACTTCCCAAGCTTCCTCGACAGCAGTGGCAGCTGCTTATGTAGAGAAGCAATATCAGCAAAGCATTATACACCTTCAGTATCTTCAAAAATCCAGTCTGTGTTTCCACTCCAGATCTCCTGTTTTCTCTGGTCATTCTGCTTCTGTTTCGGGGCTGATAAAGAGAAAAAAACCTTTATCTCTTCAGTTCCCCTCCTGATTCACACATTCCCGTGTTGCCTGGCCCTTCTTGTTGTTTGCTTGCTTTCTGCCTTGCTCTCCTGGCTGCAGTCTCTGAGAGTAGCTCGCATTTCCTCTCCTGCCACTGTTATGTAGCCCCAGCCGCTAATGGCTACAGATAGGATATGCTGCCTGCTGCTTGCTTCCAGCTGGTTTTGCAGCCCTCCAGGCTATCCTTTGGAATGAAGAGCCCAGTCCCTGTCAAAACCACAAGAAACCGGGGGAGCTTTTTGCAGGCTGCCAACAACTATTTCATGGACCTGCTGATGTGATGCCGATGACCTCTTTGATACTCAGTTCATGGAGTGAGTAGTAATGGCCGCATCCCCCTTCCCCCACACGTCTCCAGAGAAGGGGAGGAGGAGGAAAGCACTCAGATTACCTTCGTTTCAGCTTTGTATTTATTTTGCCATTTCAGTGTCTGACCCAACTTTTATAGAGTGCTTCTGTGGGAGCTGTTCAGGACTCTTCTGTGGCATTTGAAGCATTACCCACAATTATAAACAACTACACATTTAGTCTCTCCAGGCTGGATGTTTTGCTGTGATGGAGCAGGGATGCTGTTAGCTTGTTTATTTTGTGTTTACTAGGCATTGTTTTCTGATCTGACCTTACAAGTGTGTTTAGCCTTGTCTTGTACAGCATTGCTGGCTCTAAAATGGTAATAATGTTCATCTGATCTGTCATATGAAGACACGATACAGCATAACCGCAGCATGTTTAGGTAAGATACTTGGCTTATGTGTTGTAGTACACAGGAGCTAGGCTTCAAAATGCTTTAAATAAGCTGTTTGAAGGGAGTTTGGGGAGTTACTGTTCACCTTGGTAGGTACTGCGGCCACTGGGCAGCCTGCTCAGGGCTGAGACGGTCAGAAACAAGCTTGCTGCCAACGTGCTGATTTGGGGAGCCGCCGGAGCTGGTGGTCCCGCACAGAGGCTGTGCTACACTGTCTCCTCGGCGGGCTGATGAGCTTATCTTGGCATGGTGCAGCGCTGTTTGGTGCAGAAGCTTTCTGCACTCTTCGTGCTGTAGATGTGTTTTTGTGGTCTGGGGGGGAGGGGGTCTGTTCTGCTCGTGGAGCCCGCTCTTCACGTGCCCTGTGCCTGTTCATTTGCCCAACAGCAGCCAAACCTGGCCAATGTCGTACGTTTCTGGGGTATCAAGTAGACTGGGCTGCCCTCGCTTAGCCCTGACCACCTTCAGCAGAGCTCAGACCAGGCTGTGGGTAAGCGCAGCCTCTAAGATCACCTTGCTGGCTTCAAGGTGGAGTTGAGGTCATAAGAAGGAGTGGTGATGTCAGGAGGCTGGTAGCACCTTTTTTCCCTTTTCTATTTCCTTTAGAAGACAGGATTCCCTTTTCTTAACTTCCTTTAGAGGTCAGGATTGTACACATCATCCCCATACTTCTTGTTCTTCCTTTTCTTTCCCTCTTCTCATCAGTGAGGTGCAGGTGGCCTTTAGGTGAGTTGATTTGGGCTTAAGGAATTCAAAGGAACGATGACAAAGGGGAGGCACCCTCCTGCCTGAGACTACAGAGCCTCTCGCTCTGCCTGCTCCCATTTTTAGGCTGCTCTTGTCTACCCATCTGATCTATTCAAACAGCTAAAGAAAGCTCTCAAAGCCGTCCACAGGTACTTAAAAGCACCATGTGCTTAAAAACTATGTACTTATGAGAATTGCTTTACATTTAAAAAACCCCAGCCCATTCTGAAGGCAGTTGATTTGGAGCATGAAGAATCTCTTGTATCCTCTGAGATGACTGAATTGTAGTTGGGGAGTTGGGCCTTCTGCATCGCAGTTGTGTTTGGGGACAAAAGTGTAGGACAGACGTGTGGTATTTTGTTGAAGGCGAATGTGTTAGTAGTCATAATGATGAAGCGTAGACTGCTGCCTGCATAATACATTTGATATAACTAGACAGGACAGAATCAAGGCTTGCGATGTAATACAGCGTGCCGGTATGTTATCCTGGGAGATGACACTGGGAAAGGCAATTCTTCCCTGGTCCAGTCCCCCCGTGAGTAACGCCACAAGTTAGACATCTTCGGGGATCTAGTTACTTCTCCCATTTTATCTGGAATTGTACCATGGTGGGCAGCCGATGGATGGTAAGAGAATCAGAGATGCCCTGGTGATGGTGTATGAGTGCACGCACGTGCACACACACACACACACACACACACTCGACTTTGTTCTTTTTTCCCGAATGTCCTTACGATAGATGCTCCGTTGAACATAAAGCTATGGATGTAAACTCTATCTGTCCTTCCTTATGGGAAGGGGTTGTTAAAGAACTGTTAGTAAGGTTGAGAAAATTCAAACTTCTTAAAACTGACATAAACCAGTAAATATATGATGTTGCCGGGTCATTTGAGCTCTGTTTTCTTCTTTGTTTGTGTTCTAGGCATTTAGGCAAGCTTTCCATTTTGCAGTGTATATATATATTTTCAAAGCTTTTGTGTCAGTTGAACATGATGTCCAATACCAGTATTTCTAATTCTACCAGTGTGTTTTTAAATATGTGCACCCTTCATTAATTGGAATTATATTAATACTATTTTATATCTTTTTCTGTTTCAGAGTTAATGCTGTATCACCACAGAGAGCAGCAATGGGTGTATGCAGTTTTCTATTGAAAAGTTCTCTCAAGAGCTCATGATTTTTTTCCATCTCTCCTCTTAACATTTCTACTACTCCGCAGACATGGCTCACCACGCGAGGCCTTCCAGATTAGTTAAAAAGGAAGAGTTAGGCAAAAGGAAAACTAACCAGGGCAAAAAGAAATCGAGCCAAGTGAGAAAGAAAGCCACAAAGACTTCCACAAAAGCTGTTAGTTCTGGAAAAGGCAAAAAGTCAGCGCAGGAAAAAGATGTTAAGAAAAAACAGCAAGAAAAGAAACCAATCATGAGCTCTTCAGGTAGACTTCTCAGGAGCAGTGTAACCAGAGCCTTGTCTGGAGCATCTTGGGTGAGTTTGGAGAAAGCTGACAATATCCTCTTTCATAACCAGGATTCTTTCAACATCAATGGCTTTACAATGTCCCTCCGTAACCGATCGTTCTCCCGTAGATTGTCCCAAACTCCAACAATTGCAAAACCCAGGAAAGCTGCAGCACAAAAAAGGCAAGAAACAAAGGAAAAACATGAACAAGAAGCCCTGGCAGTAGTAGAAGAAAAAAACATTGAAACAGGCGAAAGAGTTTTGAAACAAGATTTAGCACAAAATGAGTTGCCTCCTCTGCCTGTAGAAGATGCTCCATGTAGTGCAGGTGAAGAGCCTGGTACCACATGTGCCAGTCAAGACAAAGAGGTAGAAATGCCTGAAACAGATGACTCCATTCCAAGCAGTCAGGTAGCTGATGACGATACAGAAACGTCAGAGGTGAAAGACAAGTGTGAAGACCTGCCCTGCGAGCAGACACCTAGTCATCTCGATACGGGTAGTTTGGTTGAGGCATTTGTGGAAGATGCTGCGCTTGTGCTTCCGTCTCCTCCTTCTGACCCTGTAATCACCTCTGAATCAAACTCGAAGGTGTGTGCAGAGACGCCCTTCGATCTGGTGCCTAACAGTAAAGAACCTGACTCCAGTTCAGTTGATACCTCAGACCTCAGCTCAGCAGTTCTGTTAGACGAGTCGGTCCCACTTGACAAACCCCCCATCGAAGCAGAGTCGGACCTGGTGCTACCTAGTGAAGAACAAGACTCTAATTCTGCACCTATAGTTACCTCTGAGTTTAACTCACAAGAACATTTACTAGAAGATGCAAGCTCACTTGCAGAGTCCTGCTTGAAGGCAGGCTGGGATTTAGAGTCTGAGAATAAAGACGTTGGTTCAAATTCCAGCTCTGTAGCTGCCACCGAATCAAATTCACTTTTACATTTTGAAGGTGTGAGCTCACTTGCAGAATCCCATGTGAAACTGGTTGTGGATTTTGTACCCGTTCACAAAGAACTTGACTCAAATTCAGATTTGAGCTGTGCAAGAGAGAATTCAGAATCTGACTCAAAAAACACATTTACGATATGTGAACCAGTTTCCGATACCTCTTTAAACAATATTGAAGTGGAGGACATTGAACAGCTTGTTAACTGTATTGATGCAGAGACATTGATTTTGAATTCAGGTTATGTCCCCACTTTATCTCCAGATTTAGAAAAAAGCACAGTTGATAAAATCTGTGGTGAAAGCTCTGGACAATTCTCTGAAGGTTTTATTTTGGAGTTGCCTTTGCCTTCAAGCACGGAAATCTCTGCTCTTGCCTCAGAAAAAGCCATAAATGCAGATTTGCCAGCTGACTCAAGACTGCAGCATAATGATTATTCATCACAGCTGGGAAGAGTCGGAGTAAGCTTGAATTTGGTTCAGGACAATGTGAGCGACAGCGCTGAAGCAGTGGAGGCCTCGGGGCCATCCTCTCTTAAAAATCCAGCTGGTGATTACCCTGTTCCATATTCATCTCTTCTCCCTATGCTAGAGAAAAAGAAACGAAGGCGCTGTGGAGTCTGTGAGCCCTGTCTGCGGAAAACAAATTGTGAAGAATGCAGCTGTTGCAGGAAACGCAAAACTAGTCACCGGATATGTAAAAAGAGAAAATGCGAAGAACTGAAAAAGCCACCGCCGCCAATCACGCTACCTTTCGAGGTAAGCCGAAGAAGTTGCAAATTAAGTCACTCTTTTGAGGCTTGAGGTATATCTTAAAATTCTGCAAAGGGAAATGCTGGTCACTGTACAGCTTCAGAGAGCGTAAGGGTTACTGTGGGAGCTAACAGGTTGTATAGTAACTTTCTCTTGTTACCTGTAGAGGTGTGGATTAAAGTGAGTTGGAGTTATTTTTGTTCCTACTGTGTAAATGCAGAAAATCAGAGGTAAGTGTGGCTTTAATTCTGTGTTCCAGATATTGGCATATTGGCCAAACAATTAATGAATTGAGGGCATGAAGAGATGAGAAAGAGTTAAGTGCAAAATCGGGGAGGGGGGAAGAGGGTAGTCTTAGGAGACTGTACATTATTAGGGAGAGGGTCTGTATTTCAAAATACTTAAGGTTAAAAAGCAAAGGAAGGCAGACGGTTTGCTCTTTAATTCAGATAAAATAATTTGCTTGTGGTGACAGATTTGGTGGAAATAAAGTTAAAAACCTCAGGATCAAATTGTAGCTGCATTTCCCCTTCCACATCTCTCTGCCTTTCTAATTGTCTATTCTTCTGTTTCTCTCATTTTATTTCTTCTGCCTGTCTCTGTTTGTCTTTTACCACATCCCCCATACATACTTTCTTTTCCTGTGTTTCTTACTTATTTTTCCTGATCCATCAGCCTTTTATAACCCAGGTCATTACTTTTGGAACAAAGAGGAGGGGAAAAGACAATCTGTATGCCCCTGTGATAACAGCACTGACCTTCTGAGAGATATCAGTTCAAGATCAGGCTTTAAATCAGGTAAGTAGGGAGTTGAACATAGATTTCCCACATCCCAGCTGAATTCCCTGACCTCTGAGCTGCAGAGTTAGCCTCTGCACCTCCACGTCCCGCCGGAAGCGTTCTGCTTCGTATGATCCAGTGGTACCTGAGCCACGGAGGGGGAGATGCTGTCTCAGTAGTGGAGTCACTGGGACATTTGTCTTGGGATGTGGGAAACGGGTTCAAGTCTCTGCACCAGCTTGTACTCCGAGTGGAGCAGTTCACACTGGGGAGAATGCACCTGCAAAACCTTTCTCGATAGCAGTTTCATTAAAATGTCGTGTTCTTATGGCAGGTAGAAATGCCCCGTCAGCTGCAGAGATCTCGGGAGACCCCCTTTTTTCACCACTCTGTCCTGTGCTTACCAGGGTTTGCAGAGAAGTCCATTCTGTTTTTTTTCAGGTAGGCAAGCAGAAAGAGAAGTCCTGTAGCAGTGAGGGGATATAATCTATTCCCCTTTGCGGGGGGAGTGTGTTTTAAGTTATAAAGTTTAGGGAAATAGGTTTAAACAGCTTGGCTCAGAGTTCATTCAAAAACATCTTTGTGTCTCGACTGCTCCTAAATGCTCTTTAAAAAAAAGTGAGGGGAGGGACAGCTATAATGTGACTTATGATATATATTAAAACAAGAAAGGTGATGTAAGAAGTCAGGATCAGTCTCCAGCAAGAGAAGTAGTGACATTCTGTCCTTTTGTGTATTTAGTCAGTGGGATTGAAGAAGCTCATGGGAGAGCATTGGAGTTGAGGTAGGAAGTGATCTAAAAGCCGTGTTTTAAAAGGGGTTTTGGCAGCATTGGTGAAAGGAAGCACTCCAGCTTTTCTGTCAACCTTTGTTTTCCAGGCTAAACATACTTCTTTTCTTGTTGCTCAGGCTGACCTTCTCCTTGCAGATTAGCTTTGCCCCTTCACCTTTGTCCTCTCTGGGCGCTCCTTTTGCTTTCTTAATGAGAGATTCCTTGGTCTTGTTCTTTTCTTTGGCAGCTTTTTTTTGGTGTGCTTTTATTTTATTAAACTGGTTGCATTTTCTACAGTGCCTTTAGAGCTGCACCAGAGACCTGCTTCATTTCTCGTTAAATTTCATATGAAGTTTCAGAGTACTGCATGGAGGAAATGAAGTATTCCTGACATTTAAGAACACGTCAGGTATTTTCTTATGAAGTTGTATTTGAATGAAACCTGGTGCTTTTTCAGATGTTCCTAGAAGCAAGCCTTGCCTCACTTGTAATCTCTAGAAACTGTGCTCTGAGAAAATGAAAGAGCGAAGTATTTCTACAATGTAGATACGTTACGAGAGCTCTTCAAAAATGTTGAGATACAGGGAGAGGTGTTGGGGGATGGGAAACACTCTATCACTCTGTTCCGCAGCTATCCTTTAGATAAGATTGTAGCACTCTGGGGAAGGGAATCCCATTGTGTTTTCCCAAACTGGTAGGACTGGGATCGCAACAGCTGGGTCTTCTATGACAGTAATGTGTTTCACATAGAGGGCAGCTGGGGAAAAACCAAAACTGTAGGTCTCTGTCCATGGTATAGAAAGTGAACGTAATAATTAAGAGAAATGAGGTTGGCTTCAGTGCATTCCTTGTTCGGAGAAGTCGTGCATCTCTCACGTTGGTGGAATGTAAGCATTTTTTGGAGGTGATTCACTGGGAGGAGGGTGTAGGGGATAGACATGCTCTGCATGAGCATAGTTTGAACATTGGTGTTTTGCCTTAAAGGGAACTATCTCTTCACAACGCAAACAATGCAGAAGTCACAGTGAAGTCAGTGAGAGCTCTGTACGTTAGATGGCTGCAGCAGAGCTGGTGCAGGGGTTGGCAGTGCACGCGTACTGTTTAAAAAGCAAAAAGTGCTGTTTTTTCCTTGAAGTACATATGTGGATTTACAGGTACAGGGAGTAAGGCATGGCTGGTAGAAGCCGTGAATGTAGACTGAAGTGCGTATTCCAACACATGTGCCCATGTGTGCACAAGCCTTCAACCCTCGGAGAGTGTCGGTTGCATGTCTGGAGCTGATACTAGTTAGGCTGTTATTTTCATTAATTCACACATAATCCAGGTAAAGATTTGAAAGCTATATTGGACTTGAAAAATATAACTTAAAAATAACATCCACATAAACCTTCAGTGGTACTTTACCTTGCTGAATATAATGGATTTTGCAGGAATGTGGCATCATGAAAGTCTGGATAAAGCACTGTGGTCTCTAGTTCACAGCCCCTGTGCGTAGCAATATTGTTCTATGTAGTGCCCCTCTTCCTGAGGGATTCACGCCGTGGCTGCTTGGTTAGGAGCTGGTAAAGAAAAATGCTAAAATAAGTAGCGAGAAAAAATGTTTTGCTTATTGAATTCTTTTTGAAAGAGCAGCCTGGTAAATAAAAGATGTAAGCAAGCTTTGAAAAGAAGAGGAAAAAGGCTTTTCATTGGGTTACTGTCGCTCTCCGAATGAATAATGCAGGAACACTTCACAGTGAAAAGAGGGTTTGACAAGTTTACATGAGAGTGTGATGCTTCCACATTTCTGTTCTGTCTTTCAAACAATGTTTTCTGAAATCATATAGCGCGGTTACTGAAGGCTATTTCACAGCTATTTTCTACCAAAAAAGCATATTTCATTTTGAGAAGTGGTCTGCTTTGCTGCCATTGCATTATCACATGTGTCGAGGCTGCCGGGATGCGTTGTGATGCAGGGCAAGGATTTTGTGGGCTTCAAAACTAGCACATAGATAGGGAAAGTGGTCCATCACTTACTATATGTTCTCCTTGAAAAAAAGGATTCCCGTTTTGCACAGGTGGGTGTTTGCAGATTGTAGCAGCACATGCTTGGGATGAAAATACTGCCTTCTGGGTGCTTGCAGTCGTCGATGGAGCTGACTGTGGCGCACACTGGTTGTACTTTGTGTGTGCTGGGCTCTGGCTGGGTGGGAGGACTCAGCCCTCATCTGGCTCCCAGCTGGCCAGCGCTCTCCTAGGCATAGCTGTCACCCAGCCCTGGCCCCGGAGGGTGCCAAGCTGAGCCACTCCAGTTACCCAGGTGAACTTGCAGGGGTTTGTAACGTGCCACCAGAGCTCCTGTTGCCCAAAAGGCCGTAAACACACGGGGTGGCTGTAGAAACCAGCGGCTGTGGGGAGCCCTCTTCGCCACGGGCTGCTTTCTGCAAGGTTTGCTGAGGTGCTTACGTTCTACGATCCTGTCTGGGCAGGGAGCCCTCTTGGGCTGAAAGCATCTGCCGGGGAGAGCTTTAGTTCGTATTAGGCAATGGACCATGTTAGATTTAGTGGGACTTGGCGTTGTCAAACTGAAAAGAAAAAAAAAATCAGGTCACTGAGTGTAAGGTCACTGGGTTGATGAAGGTGTCTCAAGACATCTTATTTAATAGCTGTAATCTCAGTAACATGGAAATATTAAATAACAATAAGGGCTTGCTTGCTTGTGGGTTTTTAACACGCCGCTGAAAACCCAGACATATTTAAAAAGGATGCTGCAATTAGAGTTGGTTGGGAACTTTCCAGTAAGCCACTCTTGAATGGAAAATGCTGATTTAACAGAAAGCTTTCACAGCTACTATCTGTCTCGATGCATCTATTTTTGAGGGAAGGTTTCTCAAGGTTCCAAATGAAACTTCTGCTTAAAACTTAAGAGGGAGAGAATTATTAGAAGAGCTTGGTGGTTAGGGCTTTTTTGCCTGCTGCAGACCAGGGTCTTGAACTTTGGTCTCCCACATCCCATCTGTCTCCTCTTGAATTTTTGAAAGGTTTGCTCTGCTTTGGAACACAACCAAATGTCGAAATCTCAAAAAAAAAAAAAAAAAAAAAGGCAAAATGGAATTCTTGTTTTCTAGCCAGACCTGGTTATAATCAAGAAATTTAGACTTTGTGGTATTTATTTTACAATAGACTCCAGAAATATTTAAGCCAGTTAAATTTTAAAATTAGTGTGCAGAAAAACACTCCTCTTGAATGATACTTGAGAGTTTTGTAAGGGGATAGCACACGAGCTCCTGGAGTTTGGTAACGTGTGTGGCAAAACTGTATAGAGCCTGCCCTGTCGTTGCAGGGCAGGGAGTTGGAGTAGTGCAGTTTACTCTTATTTTACACATGCGTGCTCTGTGGGTGTGTAAAAATAATGGCAACTCTCACTTTGCCATTCTTCACTATCCTGGGGGTAGACTAGAGCACAGCCTAAATTACAGGGAAATGGCTTAGGTTGGGGTCTAGTTATTTTCAGAGGATGCGTTTTAAAAAGTTGCTTCTTTGCTGCTCCATATTTTCTGTGTCAGTTCTTCCAGCTTTTGCAGAGAAATTTTTATTTGAAGAGGTTTCTTTCCTTCCTTGTATAGTGAGGACCCATCCTAGCAGGAGGGGAAATTGCCTAACTACCTGAAGCTATCGCTGAAGTGCTGTCCAGTGCACGCAAGAATTTGGGGATTAAATGAGAATACTGGGTCTTAGGTTTCTAAGCAAACAAAATAAATATTTTTCTTTTGAATTTTTTTTTCTGGATCTTAAAGCATCTTAAGTAGCCAAAACTGCAGAGAAGAATCAGATCACTGAGTGTATGTACCTCTCTTGGTTTTGTTATGCTTAAAGACCCTTGCAGACTTGCGGTATTTTTAAGAAAACATTACAAATCCGTACTTCTAGTTTTCCCTGATCCTAAATCCTGTTTAATACGGTACTCTGGTGCAACAAATGACGAGCTTAAATACAAGGTAGCATCAGACAATAAAAAGGAGCAACAGCTTTGTCTTTCTTGATATGCTGCAGAATGAGGAATGTGTCCACATCTTGGCATTCGCACTACTCAACTGATTTGCGGCAATAAGCGGACAGGAATTACATTTGTATTTTAGCTGTAGGTAAAGAAAACGCTTTCAAAAGGCAGCCTGTAGCTGCTGAAGAGACGTTCTTACAGCTCTTCCATGTGCCACGCGTGCATCCCTGGCCAACTTTCTGGTGGTTTAGATGTCAGCTGCAAATTGTTTCAGTAAATGCTTGGGTGACTAGTGGTGTGTAAGGTGCGTTGCTGTTTGGTTGTTGCGCAGGGTTAGCAAGTGTCTGTGTGATACTTTGAGGCTCAGCGTGAAAACTTGCGGTAGAGCTGTGACCCCTCCATCCTGATGAACGTCTTGAGCAGGTGGAGATGTGGGAAGATAATTGCATTTTGTGTTTAGATGGTGGCCTGTTCACACCGTAATCCGTTTGCAGCAGGTACGGGGTCAGGTGCTGTAGGAATAGATGAAGACGGAGCCTTATCTTGCGGCGGGGCTGTGTGCGTTGCACACAGCAGGATATGGTGGGCTGGGGGGGAGGTCTGTGCGAGGAGCCTGCTGGCTGTTGGGTCCGCTGGGTGCTGGGTTCCTACTGACAGGCAGAGTTTTTGGAGGGGGCCGTGGCCGCGCAGCAGTTCCCTTGGCACGGGGCAGAGGGTGAAGGCAGGCCCTCGGCTGCGCGCGGCGAGGAAAGCGCAGCTTCCTCCAGTTGAGCGGCCATTCCC